>NC_062967.1:36423049-36440903 GCF_023119035.1 Salvia hispanica | reverse complement strand
TTACAAATCTTCTAATTCATGTAACCCCAATTCCATGGTTGATCTATATGTAATGCTTATTATTGAAATATTGAGATTAAATTACAATTATTAAAAATTTATAACGGCCAAAAATTTATATACCTTTATGAAGAAGACTTCCAAGCCAAATATTTGTAACGGCCAAAATATAAATAGATGAATTGACTCAAATAATTTTTACAAATGGTGATTAAATTTGTAACAGCTATATTTATAAATTGAATTAATTTTTTGATTGGTCAACCAAAATATCTAAATTTTATTAAACAATCCAAAACTTATAAATATTTGCAATTAAGGGCAAAACTCGTCTTTTATATATGTATAGATGAGGTTTAGAAAGCTTAAATAACTTAAAAGGAAAAATAAAACAAAATTTTATAAAAACAATAAAAATATGATTTCGCACCTAAAACGACCTCCAATGGCCAAATTCCATCAAACATCATTGTTCCTTAGCTTGTTACGCATGTTCTGTGTCAATTTCAAGTCATTCTCAGACCGTAAACTTTTCAGTTCATCCACTATAATTACATCCACTACTAAGGGAAATAAAATATGGTCATAGATATCATATATATATATATGTAGTAAGATAAACCGAGTTATCTACATGGGAGTCTTTAAAATCCATCTTTCCTAAAAACCACATATTTTCCTGCTGCATTTTTTTGTAGGGTTGTTTGATCACTTACATTGTTGAAAGTGACAGCTCACTTATCACAACCTTACTATAAAATGCCTATCTTCAACTCCATTTGGTCCATAACAAAAATCAAGAAACATGGCCACGATAAAAAAGAAAGATTCCACCATCAAAAGGAAGCAAGGTGGCTTGATCACAATGCCCTTCATCTTTGGTGAGTACTTCTCATCTAAATTAGCATTAAATTATAGAAGTATTAAACCTAATTAATAATGATTATAATGTGATTTTGCAGGAAATGAAGTAGGTGAGAAATTGGCTGTGGTAGGATTTAGCACAAACATGATAAGCTACTTAACCGGGCAGCTCCACCTTCCCATGACCAAGGCCGCCAACACGCTTACAAACTTCGGTGGCACCGGAGCCCTCACGCCGCTTCTCGGGGCTTTCATCGCCGACGCATTCGCCGGGAGGTTTTGGACCATTGCAATCGCCTCACTCCTTCTACAATTAGTTGAGTTTCTTATTTAATTCTTGTTTTTTTTGTCCTTAACTTTCACCTATTTTGCTAAAACTTTGATTTAATTTACGTGTTATTTGGTACAGTTTGGCGACGAAACGTTCAGTCAATTTGCCAATAAAGAAAGCTGGCGAGTTGACTTAGCGTCTCGTCCCCGGATTATGCAAATAAAGAAATAAATTGAACTTTTTGGCAAAATGAAAGTTTAATCATTTTAAGTAAAAGGTAGGTGGAATATATTTTTCTGAAAAAGCAATGAGAGTTGATGATACGAAACAAATTTAACCAAATTAATTTGCCTAAATATACTAAATAGATAAATGTAACACATTAAAAAAAAAAAAAACTAAAGTCTGTCCATTTAAGTTTAGATTTGTTCGCAATTATTTATATCATTCTCACTGTATATAGGGAATGATAAGTTTGACCGTCTCCGCTATCCTCCCGAGCCTAAGGCCGCCGTCATGCAAGCCCGGGCCCGGCGTGCGATGCGAGGAGGCGGACTCCGGCCAGCTCGCCTTCCTCTACGCGTCGCTCCTCCTCTCGGCGCTCGGGTCAGGCGGGTACCGCCCCTGCATCGTGTCGTTCGGGGCGGACCAGTTCGACGAGAGCGACCCGCGGCAGAAGGTGACGACGTGGAAGTTCTTCAACTGGTACTACTTCTGCATGGGCGCCTCCATCCTTGTGGCGAACACCGTCATCGTCTACATCCAGGATAACGTCGGCTGGGGGTGGGGACTCGGCGTCCCCACCTTCTTCATGGCCGTCTCGGTCGTCGCCTTTGTGGCGGGGTACCCAATGTACCGGAAGCTAGACCCTGCAGGCAGCCCCTTCACGAGGCTGCTGCAGGTCTGCGTCGCCGCGTATCGGAAGAGAAAGGTGTCTTTCTCTTCCGATACGAGGGCGTTGTATGAGAATGAGACGCTTGATGCGGCTATTTCGGTTGGGGGCAAACTCGTCCACACCAAAAATATGAAGTGAGTTTTCTTTCTCGCATATGATTGATTTTTTTTTTTTGTAAATCTCACTTTTGGGTGTGAATGGTTTGATTTAGTAAAGAATGAGGTTAATTCGTAACTAATCATAAGTTAAGTAGCTTGTGTAGTATTTTATTACATACTTGAGTTACTAATATTTTTTATTTTGGGAGGGTAATGATGTGAATTTTGACTAGTCAACATAATAGTCTGTGTATTGTTTATATTAGGCGCCACCTAAAGATAAGAGATTTTGTGTGATATGTTTCTTAGCATCACGTTATTAGATAAGGTTCATGTCTCCCTATAGTGCCAAAACTACATTCTTCTCGATATTGTAAATTATGTTTCATTTTTTATTATCGGTCTCCGATTCTGCTTGAATATGTCACTGATTAAGTATCAGAATGTATGTCTGTCGCGTGTGTTAGTTATTTTGCATAACTTTGAGTATATACATTCGAATCATTATATACATGGATTGTATTATTGAATTTGGTATGTCTTGTCATTTTACACGATACATTCCGATAAAATTGACGCAAATTAATGATGTTTCATTTGGTTAGGTTCCTTGATAAGGCGGCGGTTGTGACCGAAAACGACGATCCTAAGGCCCCTGATCCATGGCGGCTTAGTAGCGTCCACCGCGTCGAGGAACTCAAAACCCTAATCCGGATGGCCCCGATATGGGCGGCCGGAATCATCACCATCACTGCGGCCGCCCAGCAGAACACTTTTTCCCTCATGCAAGCCCGGTCGCTGGATCGGCGCCTCAGCCCAAAATTCACGATCCCGCCGGCCTCCATGTCCGTTCTCACCCAGGTGTCGATGCTCACCACCATCGTCTTCTACGACCGCGTCTTCGTCCCAGCCACCCGCCGCCTCACGGGCCTTGACCGCGGCGTGACCTTCCTCGCCCGGATCGGGATCGGCTTCGGCCTCTCTCTCCTCGCCACCCTCGCCGCCGGCTTCGTCGAGGTCCGGCGGAAGGGGGCCGCGGCGGCGCACGGCCTCACCGACGACGGGGCGGCCGCGATCCCGATGTCGGTTTTCTGGCTAGCGCCGCAGTACTGCCTCCACGGTGCGGCGGAGACGTTCACGTCGATCGGGCACCTCGAGTTTTTTTACGACCAGGCGCCCGAGAGCATGCGGAGCACCGCGCCGGCACTGTTCTGGCTCTCGATCTCGGCCGGGAGCTACTTGAGCACGCTGCTGATCACGGTGGTGCACCGTTACAGCGCCGGCCGCGACGGATCGAACTGGCTGCCGGATGATAATCTCAACAAAGGGAGATTGGAGTATGTGTATTGGCTCATTACACTACTCCAGTTCTTCAATATTATTTACTACATCATTTGTGCTAAAATGTATACATACAAGCCATTGCAAGTAAAGGAACTAACAGATCAAGAGAGGGAAAGAGAAAATGGAGTTGAGTTAGTAGAAAATGCTTAGTATTAGATGCAATGTAATTTGTAAAATTGAATAAAATTAGATTATGAGATTATTTCAGCCTATACAAATATATGTGTCTTGAATTACATAAAAGCAAAACTAATTAGCGGTTAATTTTTTTTAGATTCAACGACTTTTTCTTGTTTAGTTTGCTTGTTTTCCTCTCAAACATTTCTTTACTACTATAAATAAATAATTAACCACTATTTTTCACATTAACCATATTTCTCTTCCACAAACGGTTTTCGTTTTTTTATAACAAAAAACTGTTTGCTTTTTCTTCGAATGGCCCTCAAATTACGTTCCCTTTTTTCTAGATCAGGAGGCTCATTCAAAGAAAAGTAGGATTTTCATCCATTTCTTGAATTTCACATGATTTTTTAATACATATAGGCTTATTTTTTCTCCTTTTTTTGGAATTTTTGGAGGAGCGAAAAATTGGTTAAGAGCTCAAGAATGTCGGGGCGTGAGGGGGATGGTGTTGGCACTGTTGTGGGGGGTAAGTTAACGCCTTTGTCGGCGATGGCGGACGCGTTCGAGGACCTCTCGGCGACGTTGAACGCAGCCGGATTCAACGGAGATCTCGATTTGAAGAGCTTCTGCGATGCGTGCTCTCATGTCTCTATTCTCTTTGGCTGCCTTGGCGCGGCCTTTAAATTTGCTGAGTTCGAGTATTGTTCGAAGGTATCTCTCCCACATCCGATTCTATAGCGTTAATCATAGTTTATGGCCCGACTTCGTAAATTAGTTGCGAAAGTAATCCACCTTAGGAATTCGGAAGCCGGAATTGTTTCACGACTAACTCGAAAAGAACATCGGCAAAAGACAATAGGGTTAGTTGTGAAACAACGTTTCATGAATGCAAGTTTTAATGCAAAATTAGTCAGGTGGAACACGAGATAGAAAGAAAATGGTTATAATATTATTGGTCGAGAATGAAACCCACCGCAATAGAGGGAGAAAACTTGTCAACAATAGAAAGGGATTAACGAAAATGGAAAAACGGTATTATAGGTTGTGGACGGAGGGAGTATCATTTTTGCAAATCGATCGAAAGATCAGATCATATACAATAATTAAACCCAAGTTTTATCTCTCTCTCGTGACATTCATCCATGTTTTTCAGGTGAATGGGCTTAAAGGAGCAATAAACACACATTTGACATTATGCAAAATAATAGATGATGACATAAAACAAGACAAAGTTAAGACAAAAGGAAGTCTTACTCGTCAGTTGCGAAGAGTGAGACAAGGCATTGATCTCATTGCAACTCTGTTCCAGAATTTCCTCAAGTCAGAGTATGTTTTGCTCCAAATTCTGTCACATTTCAAACAATTCATTCATGGCTAATCGAGTCACGTATTTCCAACACAGTGACCCGAGTTTGAAAGAAGCCGCAACGTCGGCTTATGCACAAACCTGCGCACCTTACCACACTTGGGCTGTAAGAACTGCTGCTTCAGCAGGGATGTATGCTCTTCCTACAAGGGAGCAGCTGCTCGTCAAAATGAACGAAACTCGTAGGTTTCCTGACTTTGTTCTTTTTCTGCAAAATGTGATTTTACGCTAAAAACGTCGGTTTTTTTGAGCAGAGGAATCAGCGGAGAGGGAGATGAGAAGATTCATCAAAGCCTCGGTTCCGGTCATAGCATACATTGACAAGCTCTACACTGTGAGAAATATCAGCTTGGATTGGTGAGGCTGTGGAGGTTTGTCGCCCGGATCTCCAACGGGCGAATTTCTGCTTATAGATCAGAGATATTATGTGTATAGAACTAACAGTTGAGATGTCCATTTACTAGTGACCAAATGGTATGTGTATATATATGCAATTATATACCATTATAACAACATCAAGTTATGCTAAATTACAGGAACCAAATCATAAAACAATAATAACTCAGACCAATTTCATTAAAAAAAAAAAAGAAATGTGGAAAAATGATGATCATCCTGCTCACATAGACAATTCAAAAATGCATTCCATTATTTCATATTGCAAAACTATAATATCAGAGGAAAAGAATCAAATACTAGACTCTTCGACTGCCTGCTGCATCTTATTTGATGTTAGCCGTCTACATTGTCAAGCTTTCTGGGTTCTGGATGATTTTCATGAATGTTTGAAGGAATGCAGCCAAGTCGGCACCATAGATGACTCGGTGGTCAGCTGTAACATTCACCTGAACAAGAAGTTTTTCGAGTGTCATTATATTGCTAGCAAGCCGAGGAAATTGAATAGTTCCACATTAAACAATGACTCTTAATGTAGAAGCTAGATTTGCAGTAATGAATCTTATTCATAACTACAACAATATGCTAATAAATGCTAAGCATCTAGGCTTTCGATATCCTATGACCTCATAAAAAGCTACTAATCTATCATTCTCTCGAATATAAACTCACCCATCAAAGGGTAAGTTGTACCCCTTAATTACGGACTCGTGATAACCAAACATGTTTATAAACCAGTTGGTGTTATGGAGCTGATTCATGATTCATGAAATATAAATTTAGACAAAGTATAGTGGAGTTACCAGCATCTGGTTTTTAACGGTGAAGAATCCTTCTTTGTCAGCTACAACGGTAGGCTTTGATGCTCCCACGGCCATTATAGCTCCCTAAACAGATAGCTTAGTAAATAATCATACTAACATTTTACGATATTATATATCATGTTATGGTTAAGTCATCACCTGTCCTGGAGGAAGTATAGCATCGAATCTATCGACTCCAAACATGCCCAGATTAGATAATGTGAAAGTCCCTACATATAAATTATGTAATTTAGTTGCAACGCAACCATAAGTGTTCTCGGAAATTGATACAAATCTTACAATATGAGTACCTGAGTTGTATTCTTGGGGCTGAAGTTGCTTCGCTCGTGCCTTTTCAACTAGCTCCTTCCACTTCTTCGACAAGAGATACAAATCCAACTAGAACAACAGCAGACAACCAAGTTATGATCTTGCAACTGTTGAACATTTACAGTTGCCACACAACAAGAAATCAAGCAGTGAATTCACGATTTGCACCTTATCAGCATCTTGAAGCACGGGCGTGATCAACCCATCATCCATTGCTACAGCCACAGCGATGTTTACGCTGCTGTTGTATGTAAAACTTTTCCCATCTTTACACGATGAGTTCACCACCGGATGCTGAACCAGTGCCATTGCTGCAGCCTTTGCTAGCAAGGCTGTCATCGTAACACCCTTCGCCTTCACCTATTATCAATCGAATACTTCACATTACATATCACTGCTATATACTATCTGCCAAATAACACCAACTCATACCAACCTTTTAAGCAAACAATCGCAATCGATCGATTAAATCACATTACTACGGAAGGCCTAATATTTTCAATTAAATCACATTACTGATCATTAAAACTCTGACAAATTCATCAATTCAACATGAAATTCAAGCATTATCTATTAATTACGTAAAACCTAATTTATTCAATTAAATTGGGGAAATTAAGATCAAATTGAGCAAATGTACCTTCTTATACAGAGCATCAAGCGCATCCGTTGCAACCGGATAACCAACTCTGAAAGTCGGCACCGAGAGGCTCTCGATCATATTCCTCGATACCGCCGCCTGCATTGTGGTAAACGGCACAATTTTCGCCCCTGGAATCTCAGGGTAACTCACCGCAGCTTTCGCCGGAGCTGCCACAATCGCCTTCGGCGCAGGAGCGATTCCAGCAGCTTTCTCCACATCCTCCGGCGTAACCCTACCGTACGGCCCCGTCCCCGCCAATTTACCAACATCCACCTTATGCTGCTTGGCCAATTTCTTCGCAAACGGAGTCGCCACCACCTTCCCCGGCGCCGAATCAGCAGCAGCCGGAGATTCAGCTACCGGAGCAGCAGGAGGCGGCGGAGGAGGCGAGGATGGCGATTTCGCGGCGGCTTTTGCTTTGGCTTCTTCAATTTCAGCCTCGGTCTCGGCTAGAATGCCGATCGCGGCGCCGACGGGGGCGGACTCGCCCTCGGCGACGACGATTGCGGCGAGTATGCCGTCGTAGAAGGTCTCGACGTCCATGTCGGCCTTGTCGGACTCGACGACGACGACGGATTCGCCCTTGGAGAGGAGGTCGCCCTCGGATTTGACCCAGGAGACGATTTTGCCCTCGGTCATGGTGGAGCTGAGGGCGGGCATGAAGATCTCGCGGATCTTGGCTTGGACGAGGGGGGGAGGGGCGGGGGCGGAGGAGGAGGGCGGAGGGGCGGAGGAAGGGGGTGGAGGAGGAGACGGAGGAGGAGAAGGAGAGGGAGGCCATTTTGCGATTGCGGCGTATGTTAGCGGTGGCGGCGTAGGAAAGGGGAGGGAGAGAGAGTGATGAAGTAGAGAAAAAGGGGCGGAGAAGACGAGGGGGAAATTTGGTTGAGAAGATCGCCTCACTTCACAACTGCCAAGTGCCTACTGTGTCTCAATTTCTTGGTGACAAAATTGGTTTAATTTCTAGAAAAGAAAATGTAAGTCTTGTTTTTTTTTATTTGTTTACAAAAATTGATCACCTTGTTAGATCATTAATATGGCTAAATGGATGGTGGAGGTTTGGATGATAGAGCTCTTGGTATTTCTCAATTGTCTATTTTAGTTGGTTGGATTTTTGGTGGAAGTATGGATTTCTCACTGATGTTTGAAAATGTTTCACTGTAGATGTAAAACTTTGGTGCATTTTATATCGTCTTCATGTGGCAAAGGAAATGAGTTTTAGAAAATTGGATGTGGAGAGTAGCAGTTCGGGTATCAATGATTTTGGGACGTTGATGTCTCTATTAGTTGTCAAGCCACTGTGCAAAAAGGTACATTTTTTATTCAAAATTTTGGTTATGTGATCATCCATTATGTGCATAGGGAAAGAAATTTTGCTTCCGATTATTTGTCGTCACACTTTGCTTATGAGTTTGATGGAGGTCTCCACGCTCTAGAAAGAGTCCTGCTAGATAGTTATAGCTAATTTCTTTATGGAAGATTAAGTATTTCTTATATTCATTAAGTTTTCTTTTGCGTGTTTCCCGCCATTTATTATCCAAAAATGGTTTATAAAAGTATTTAATGTCCAATGAATTAACATTACTCATGTAAGGGTTATGGGCCGCATTTTTGGGTTGAAGGTCGTAATAACTAATGATACATGGAGACCCTTCTATGAAATTTAATGGGCTTTTATGAGTAATCAAACTTAATTCAAATGCACAATTTAGAAGTCCACACAATCGAAAATTGTTTTCATCGACCAAATAAAATACAACCTATATACTTATTTAAAAATAGCATGACCAGTATATTAAACATACCGATATTAAAGTTTACAACCACTGGAAATATAATTATTTTTCTAATTTTGATGAGGATTGTGATCCAAGTTAATCATATGCAAACACCCATAGTTAAGTTCTATTTCTTCCTAACTGTCCGGAAAGAAGTTTTCCAACCAATGTGAAGCTTGGATGATGCAAATAATGACTAGGACACTAGGTCACTAGAGTCATGAACCGAATGACAATAAACGAAACAAAGAAGAAAACTAATAGAAAAATCTTCATCCATCTTCTCTCGGCAGGCCACATAATAAGCGGAAGACGATGGCGGCGGGGGTGTGGTTGTCGTGCAGGAGCCACGGGTTGATATCATGCATTGCTTAAGACTTTTTGAGTATTGAGGGGACACAAACATAAATCCACGTCAACAAAATCAATACACATATGCAGAGGCGGAGGCACAGTGGGGTCGGGGGGCCCTTACGCCCCTCAACCATTTGAATAAGTACCACGCCTATGTATAATATATGTATGAAAAATTGAGTATATGAAATGCTAGAGAGTTGTTCAGATTTCTGCCTCTTCACCGCGAGGTATTGAGTTTGATTCATTCCTAGAACATTATAGTATTTGGTTCCCTATTTCTTTTAGATTTATTCATTTATATTTTATTTATAAATAATATTAGTAAATTCGATTTTGAAGTTATACAAGTAGTTAATTTGCTGCTTTTTTCAGTAATTTTTTTTTTACTTTTTTAGTAGTTCTATAATAGAAAATAACTCATTGATCTAATAAATATGAAAATATTTCATATAATATTAGTAAAAAAACATGTTTCCCACGCATAGCTTTTTATATTGCTCACGTTTGTGCGCCGTTAGCACTGAATAGACTCAACAAATTTAATGGTAGTTTGGGCCCCTACCGTTAACATGCTTATGCAACATTTCCGAATCGCTTTTGGCATAAAAATTTTGTTATAAAGCAATTAAAAAGAAGTGAAATTGTAATTTAAAATTCAATGGTAGAATATATATTACTAAAATATAAAATAAGTATATTCCAGAAATATAATCCATTATGTCTTTAAAATAAAAATAAAATAAAAAGTATATTTAGAGCAGCCAGTCCCGAACACGATTCGCTTAGCTGTACCATCTTACCTCTTTTGGCATCCTCCACTTGGCATTCGACACGTGACACCATACCTTGGACACGTAGTCCCATAAAACCTTTTCCCCATATTTGCACTTATCACTTTTTTTATTTAGAACAAAAATAAATTTATTCTTTTTAGATTCAATTCATATCGCCATACGCTTTGAACATAGACTCTGCCTTATTACTGCACACTCTCTCTCTCTCACACAGTCGCGTTGCCACTAGCGACTTTTGTACTATAAATATAGTTCAGCCGAGCTTCAGATTTTGAAGAACTGAATTCGCAGTTTAATTATGCATGAAATGCAGAGCGACGGCGTCATGATAGCACCGTTTGTGATGAAAACCTACCAAATCCTCAGCGATCCGGCCACGAATCGGATCGTCGCATGGGGCGGGGCTAACAACAGCTTCATCGTGCTGGAGCCTTTGGATTTTTCGCAGAGGATTTTGCCGCTTTATTTCAAGCACAACAACTTCTCCAGCTTCGTGCGCCAGCTCAATACCTATGTGAGTAGCTCTGTTTTAGCTGTGATTTTCGGTGATCGGAGATCGGTCAGCTTTGAATTGAATGTGATTTGTGTTAATTTGCGGAGATGAAGTGTAGTTTGGTGATAATTTCTCTGCAATTTGAGTTTTATGATTTGTGACTCAGATATTGACCTAATTGAAAAACTCGCAGACGATTATTCCATCCGGTGTGTAATTGCAGAAGTGATTGCGTGTGTTTTCAAGGAAAAATATGCGTGATAATGGCGTTTTTCATTGGGGATTTTGTTACTGAGATGTGATTGGATTTGTTCATTTGATATTTGGCGAATACTGGAGTTTGCTGCTTATAAGAAAATAAAAAATTGTTGTTGCAGAGGCTATGATACTGTTTTTTCTTAGATTTAACATTTGTGGTGTAATTTGTTATTTTGTTTGTTGTTTGATCTGGATTAGGGTTTCAGAAAGGTTGATCCGGACAGATGGGAGTTTGCAAACGAATGGTTTTTGCGCGGCCAGACGCAGCTCTTGAGCAAGATTGTGAGGAAGAAGCACGTGAACAGAGGCTGCACTTCATTCGTGAGCAAACACGAAGAAGAGGAAGAATGTGATGATGATGATGATGGTGGTGGTGGTGGTGGTGGTGTACCTGGTGGTGATGAATTGGTAATGGAGATTGGGAAGCTAAGGCGCGAGCAAGAGTGTCTAGAGGAAGAGCTCGCAAGCATGAGCAGGAGGCTGCAGGCAACGGAGAGGAGGCCCAAGCAGATGATGACTTTCTTGAGCAAAGTTGTTGAAGATCCTCAAAGTCTGCCTGCAATGATGCTCAGTAGAGGAAATGCGAGGCAATTAGCGTATGACATCAGCAGCAAGAAGGGTAGGATTATGGAGTCTTCATCGAGCTCTTGTTCTTCGGGTGTGGCATTGCCTAGTTCATCAGCCAAGAGTGAAGAGGAGAAATCCGAGGATGATAGGTTTGGTGTGTCTGTGATCAGGCAGGAATATCATGGTTATGGAAATCTTTCTAGCTCATCAACTGATGGCTCTTCCGGTGGCGTTGGTGCATGCGGAGGCGGGGGTGGGGTGTTTGCCCCACCAATGAACGGTGGTGATGGGGTTAGTTGGAGTTATTTTGATGATCTTGAGATGGATAGACAGACCCCAGCACCATATCCCTTCTCACTTCTTGATGGAAGATTTTAGCTCCTTTTCTTCCAATTAAAAGCAGGCATAAGAGTGTAGTGTGTTGATGCATTCTGTGTAGTTTTAAAATGGAGTAGTACTATATATATATATATGTAGTAGATTGGGTCAAATTAGCTCATCTCACATAGCAATTTAGATCTAACTCACGCTCAAGTATTCCCTCCGTCCACGATTAAGAGTCTCATTTCTAAATGGCACGGATTTTAAGAAATGTTAAGAAAAGTGGGTGGAATAAAGTTAGTGGAATAAAGTGAAGTTTTAAATGATATGTGAGTAGAATGAGTTAGTGGAATGTGAGGTCTCTTTACCATTTATGGTAATTATGAACCAAGACTCTTATTCGTGGACGGACCAAAATGGAAAAACATGACTCTTATTCGTGGACGGAGGGAGTAAGTATGTAGCACAAAATATATGTAAGATGGATTTAAATTTAGATCCAAATTAATAGTATATTTATAATTTTCTAAATACTAGGAGTACTTTAAAACAACATATATATTGTAGAAAATGTTAGAAAAGTAATGAGATGTGAGTAGAATGAGTTAATACAATATGATTTACTTATCTTGTATATCCTGTATAATAAACTTGAAATGAGATAAGTAGTGGTGAAATAGTTCAAATGGCAAAATGAGATATATATGTTGAGACAGAGAGTAATAATTAATACTCCATCTGTCTGTGAATAGGAGTCCCGTTTTTCTATTTTGGCTCGTCCATGAATAAGAGTCCCGGTTCATTATAAATGGTAAAGAGGTCTCACTATCCACTAATTCATTTCACTCACGTATCATTTACAACTAATATATACAAATGAGACCTTTATTCCATTAACTTTCTTCTATTCACATTTCTTAAAACCTGTATCAGAAAAAAATGAGACTCATTTTTCACGTACAGATGGAGTAGAAGTCACTTTATCTGTAATCAATAATTCTATTTTCACTTTTGTTGAGCATCCACAAATTTAACCATTTAATGTTTGTAAGTATTTTTAACGAGGTTAACTTTTTTCTATTATTTCATCAAATTTTATCATTAATAATAAATCGTAGAGTATGAATTTCGATTACCAGACTTGTCATGCAAGCAGACAATTTAACGCAAATTTCGAGTAGAAAACTCCTAATTATAGTAAGACTCGAAAAATGGTGAGTTGATTTTAGTGGACCATACCAACTTGGCATGAAATTATAAAACTAAACTCGTGATGCAATCAGACAAGTCTACATTGGTTTCTCCCTTATTTCTCCCTTATTTCTCCCTAACTCAACATTTCATTTTTACATCATTATTTTTTATATTATTTAATTTTCCCTACAAATGTATTTAATAAATAGACTAATAATGAACAATTCATCGTTGTATTAATCATTGGAAAATATAATACAACGAGAAAAAAAAAAAAAAACTACAAATAAAAAACGCAAATAAACAAAGATTTAAAAAAAAAAAAATCTAAGACGGAGGGGCCGGAGGGGCGTCGGGATCGAGCCCCAGCGTACTCTGCAGGTGTTGGATGCATTTCCCAGAGGGCCGCCTTTTCTTCAGGGGTCCCGCCGCCGGTGAAGTACAGCGTGTACATCTGGGTCAGATTGGCGACATTGCTCGAATAAGTGGCTTTTTCTAAGTCGATGACGGATTCCGACGCGACTTCCGACGTTGCGCCCTTCCCCTTCCGCCTCCCCTTCGCCTTCTTCACTCCCTCCGGGCGCTCGTGCGGACCATCCCCACTCAAGTCGATGTGGGCCGCGCTCCCCTCGCTCTCCGAAACGCTAAGTCGCGAGCGCACCGATTTCCCGTGCGGCGCGTCGTGCATTCCGTCCGGAATTTGGGGAGATCCTTCAGCTTATCGTAGATGTTCCAATACTTGAAGCCCTTCGTCGACAAGTACTGGCTACTATACATCCGGATGGCCTCATCTCGGACCATGTGCTCGTTCTGGCCACTCGTCATGTGAGTCATCAAGTTAGAATAAATACCGTTGAAGTGCCCGCGAGTCCCTCATGAGGCGCTCCCAATGCCGACGGATCGCCTCGCTGCCATGGTCCTTCATTGAGGCGGTCTTGTGGCTCCATGTGCTTCGCAGCAATCCGCTCCCCGAGAATATGATCTCGGTGCGGTAGTTCTTTGCGCTCCGCGTCTGTGACGTGTCCGCCCAGCCGATCGGCTATCGGCTCGGACTCTTGCGAGTGTAAGTAGTCCTTACCCGCTTCGGCCTCTCATCGGAACCCGTATCAGTCGCGGCCGACGACGCCGGCGCCTTCCCCCTCCCGCTCCTAGAAGGCGGCTCGGTGGGCGTTTCTTCCACCTCGAAGTCCTCCGCGCTCGGTGTCGCGGCACTGAGGTCTTGGTCGCTGGGGTTGATCCGGGGGTGTCGAGCTGGGGCCGATACACATCGTCATTGGAAAGGGCATTCTGCCGGCGAGTTGAAGTACGGAGAAAGTCTCCGCGCCGGAGGAGTCTGCAAAGGAGACGGACCCCCGTATGGAAGTTGGCCGGGAGGAGAACCCATCGCCAACAACGAGTGCATCCATTGCTCGTTTGCTTCATCCGTGTTGGGAATTTGTGAACTCGACTCTTTCCCCTTACCCTTATCCTTACCCGATCGGGAACTTTTCTTCCAAAAGCTCATAATTTTGATGAAAATTGAAGATTGGGAGAAGAGATTGAAAATGGAGAGAATGAAGATTGTGGGTGATGAATGGAGGAAGTGGAGGAAATATTTATAGGGGTGGAATGTAAAATAGCCGTTGGGTTCAAAAAAAAAAAAAAAAAATTTTAATTATCGCCGATTATCGCCGAGCGTCGCCACAGTGGCCGGCGATCGCTCGGCGATAATCCGGCATTAAAATAAATCGTAGAGTATGAATTTCGATTACCAGACTTGTCATGCAAGCAGACAATTTAACGCAAATTTCGAGTAGAAAACTCCTAATTATAGTAAGACTCGAAAAATGGTGAGTTGATTTTAGTGGACCATACCAACTTGGCATGAAATTATAAAACTAAACTCGTGATGCAATCAGACAATCTAACACAAGAATCAGTACATAAAATTCCTAATTATGATCGACATGTTGAGTTGATTCATGTGGACCATTCCAACTTGTCACATGGTCTTCACGTCCCATTCATTTCAACCCAACCCCACCATTTATTCATCCCAATTCCCAAACACAAATCAACAATTTCCTTCCAATTAAATATCAAGATTTTGATATATATTATTAAAAAAAAATAACGAAAACCCCATATTAAAATAAACATCATTATTCGTAAATATATTTCTTCGATTTAATTATAATTCAAAATTTTGCATGTAAAGACAAATGATGATGTCCCCTTCCATTTAATCTTCGGTTTGTATTATTTTATTTTATTTTCGAATTGCATTTGGAAGTTTCCAAAAATATCAATAGACAACTTGCACAAGCTACATTAATTTCGTAGTCAATGTTGGTCCAAGTTGGTGTTCAATATAATTTACTGTCAGTCCCGGCTAGAATGACATATTGCTTGACCGACCCAGGATTTTAGAAGTTATCAATTAAAATATTTAATTAGAAAAAGAAAAAATAGGTGTAAGTATTAAAATAGAGAGAGAAAAAAAGATAAATATTTAATGGTAGTGAGAAAAAATGATTAGGTGTATTAGTTGGAGAGATAAAATTTCTAAAAAAAGAAATAATCATTTTAGTTAGGATAAATTAAAAAGAAAAATCTATCATTTTATACCAATACTACTAATATATCAGTGTTTTTCAAATAGATGAATACGTATGTTCTCCAACCTATCTTTTCAATTATATAAAAGTATCACAACCACATAAGACATTATTCACCCAATCATTGTAATTTATAAACATCAAAGGGCAAAAACGGCATAAGTACTACTTAAACTAGGTTGACAAATGTTGGAGCATAGAAATATTTTGGCAAGGAACTTCCATCCCACCAAAGACATGAATAAAATAACACTAGCAAAATTTTTAATGGATAACCACTACCTATTATTAACAGTTTAAAATTAAGACGTGGCCACGTGACATGTAGGCAACCACGCCACATCATATCCGCTCCACCAAAACTTAGCCACAGGTTTAGTAGCTATTTCTCCATCCTATTCCAGATGTGCTCATATTATAGATTTTAGAAGAAGTTGATAAGTTGAGTAATTAAAGAAAAGATATAATCCTTCCGTCCCAATTTGAGATTAAGATTTAGTTATGGCATCAATTTTAAGAAAATTGATGGAGTGTATAATAAATGAAATGAGGTAGTGGTTGTTAGAGTGCATAATAATTAAAGTGAGGTAGTGCAAAGTAGGGTCCTTTTGACTTTTTGTATGTTTATAATTTTATTTTTTATTTTTATGAAAATGATGATATTTGAGTGTAAATTTGATGAATAATGAGGTTAAATTTTATGTCCAAATATGATAGATTCTAAATGTGACTCTTAAACTGAGACGGACTTAAATGACAAAATGTGACTTTAAAACTGTGATAGAGGGAATAGTAGTTGAATATATTAATGAGTTGGAAGGATTCAACGATTTATTTTCAAATAAAAAATGAACATCTTGAGGGGCTGAGATTCTCTCCTCTGGAGGGGTGTACCGCAGGGGTACTATTCCTCACACCTTGTTATTTTATAAATTTATTTTTGTTTTATTTTATTTGATGAATAAAATAATGGGTGTGAGGAACAATACCCTTGATATGGACCCCTCCACGTCCCCTCTTTCCTATTTTAAGTTGGCCAAACTAAAAAAGAAAAGTGAACTTCTGGAATTGAATAGAGAAAGTAGTGGGGATGTATATTCAGATATTCAAATTTATGATCGAATTCTTGTTTAATGAACGTTCAAAAAATTCAAATTCTGTGTTGCTATCCGATGTTTATCCGAGAATTCAAAGGAACAAATAGCATAATTTGAAATGAATAGAAAATTTTCAAATATTCTAATTTTTCATATGTATAATATCTTAGACATTGTAACTTTTAAAACCGGTATATGATTCAATAATTTTGTATGCTTTTATTCATTTGTTCAAATTATGAATATCCTCGTACAATTTTTTTCGTTTTAATAGGTCCTTATACTTTGATTATAAATTTTATTAGGTCCTTATACAATTTTTTATTTTTAGATTTTTTTTACTTTTATCTTAGATAATAATTTATATTTAATTAATTAAATTTAATGAACCTTTTAATTTTATTATTTAACTTATCTTGTGATTATAAATATTTAGGGAAATGTATCTTTCAATATAAATATAAATAATTAATTGAAAATTCGGATAGTTATTTTAAAAAAAAAATTGATTTTAATCTTCAATCATCACGGTTAATCTTTTTATTATTCTCTACAACTTATTGAGATTATTGGATAACAAGATGATATTATCTTTATAGACTATGCTAAGTTAAATAATGGAATATTAAAAAGTTCATTAAATTTAATTAAATTTAGATTATTATCCATGATAAATGTAAAAAAGTTTTCTAAAATAAAAGATCGTACAAGGATCTAATGAAAATTATGATAAAAGTATAAGGATCTACTAAAACGAAAAATCGTACAAGGACCTGATAAAAATATTGTGAAAAGTATAAGGATCTTTTAAAATGAAAAAATTATACAAAGATCTAATTAACATTTTGACTAAAATATAAGGATCTAAGAATATGTTTTGCCAAAAATATATTAGTCATAACTTATGATTTTTGAAGTTAATCTCAACAATATATATCAAATAGAAATTTTAAATTCAAATTATGTAACTTGAATCGAATAATTTGAAGCGAAAATGAGGAATTTAGAAAGAAATAATTTTCCCGCCTCTTGAGAATATGGTGGGCCGGCAGCTTAGCTGTCATCTGGTTGTATCCTTTTGACTTACGACAGCTATTTTGCCTTTATTCGAAACCCTTTAATATTTTACTTTTATTTTTTATTTTTATTTTTATTTCTTGTACTATTATTTATTTATACTCGTCTCTTTATACAATCCCTCTATAGGATTCTACGCCTTTATTTGTCACTAGTCACTTCATTTCGGTATATTTACATTATGATCC
>NC_062967.1:36318159-36422949 GCF_023119035.1 Salvia hispanica | reverse complement strand
TTTTAAATTTTTGTTTTGGTAGTTACTTATTTACTACTATTTTGATTTAGCAAATTGTGGAAGATTAAACCATTATTAGAGTAAACAGAAACTAGTAGTACTAATATTTTTAAATTTTATGATTTTTAAGATTAATAACTCTTTCATTTTGTTTGGGTTTTAAAAAAATGGAATTGATTTTTTTCTAAGCATGTGTTCTATGTAAATGTAGAAAAATGTAGAGATCAAAACAAATGTAGAAAAATATGGAAGAATGGATTAAAAATTAAAAAAAAAATGTAGTTAAGTTGAATATCACAAATGTTTACGTCTAACAAACAACCACAAACTACTTTAAGTACTTGGTGTAAACTTGGTGGCAGCTACCCCTTTGGATTACGAGGATGTTCCCCTAGTAAAGAATCTTGTTATATTCCGTGTCAATCCTCTAGTGGAAGTGAAGAACTAGAAGCTGCCCGAAGTCACCCGGACTGGGGAGCCTTTTGTGCGTGACTCGCGCCAAGGCTTCTCACGTGCCTCATTGTCCTCGGCATCATCATTCATTTCCCAGCCTCATCCTCCTCCCCATCATCATCCTCATCGGCCTCAGCCTCCTCTGTGTTTGTAATCTTCCCCAAAATATTCATCAGGTTAACATGAATAATATTCGTCACCCATCATCATGAACTTGATCCGGCATGCCAAAGCACCGGGTGGGTCACTCGCTCCTCCACCCATCGGAAACACCGATCCGTCTATCCTCGGCCGCCAATACGGACACACGCCGTCCCGTCCCTAGCGTTGTGAATGTTGGTCTTGTAGTGTCATATCGGCCAGGTAGGCACAAAATCAAGGGCGTTCGGTCTCCGCACATATTGTCATACAAGTCGACACCATGTTCGAGAGCACGTTGGATGTCCGATGATATCCCGTCTGGGACCCGCTAAGGCATTGATACACTTGACCAACGTCTCAATTCCTGAGAACAAAGACATTATTCACGATAATGCACTATAAAACGAAAAAAAAATATTACCATCATCATTATGTGTAGAGGCTCATGGATGCCCGGGTGGCCATGGATGCCGGGTCTAGTAATGTAAGTCACAGTGATTTTCGAAACCAATTCATGTAGTCGGTATTGATACACTGTTGTTTATTTCTCCCCGTTTCCCCCAATGAACGTAGTAAGCATGATGAGTTAGCCGGTTCTGGATGACTTACTGGACGATTATTGTAGAAGACCCCATTTATAGAATTTAGCCCAATAAATTCAACCAACACAAAATCTATATTCTAAGAAATATATTGAGGGGTCCTAATATGCTTATAGCATTATAATTTAAAATTAAGATCAAATCTCTTTTAGTCAAATAAATGGATGAGATTAAACTTCTCGAATTTCAATAAATAGTAAACAAAATTTCAACACAATATATGAAAATATCAACACAGTTTTTTTAAGATTTTAGCATTATAATTTAAACTTTTTGATGCATTTATTGATAAAAATCATTTATCAACATACAAACTGAAATTTAAATTATCCCAATTTCAACATCCGCATCACGAACATATCAATTAGATTACGTTAGAATCCTTATAAAATTATCTTTAATTTGATATTTTTAGTGGAAAAATAATTTAAATCGAGAGATTACGTAAATTTAAAGTTTGATATGATTTTGGAGAGAAAGAAAGTAGTTAATTTTAACTACAATATGGAGCATATGAATTGATATTAATACTCTTTAAATTTATTTAAATTTATATTAACCCAATTGGCATTATTTTAACCATTAAATCTTCTCATCTAATAATTTAAAATTGATTTTGATTTTAAAATACTAATTAGTTAGCCATTGATCACCGTATATGGAGTATTCTAAATTTGTGCACCCTAATTCATAACATTGCATTTGAGCATGGGGACGGAATTAGGATTTTAAAATGGAATAAGGAATGGTGATATTTTATTAAGTACTCATCAATCCATAAAAATATGTGCATTTTTTATTTTCGTTTGTCCCCTAAAAATATGTTCATTCTATTTTTATAAAGTTATCCCCCTTTATTACTCATATATATTAACTTATTTACAACTTATACCATAACTAAAACTACTAATAATATGAGTCCCACTATCCATTAACCTCTTTAACTATCATATTCTTTCTCTTCCCTTTCCAATGTTGTTTTTAAAACCATTAAAACTCAAATTCCGTATTTTTTATGAGGAGAGAGTATTATTTAAGAATAGGTTGAGACAGATAAAATTACAATGAGGAAAATGTTAAATCTGCAAACATCTTGAAAAATTTTGAATACAAAATAGAGTAAAGGCATGGTCCTGATCATATGTTAAATTTTTTGATTTTGGTCTTATCTTTTTTCTTTTTGAATTTTGCATCAGAACATTTCAACTCGGATCTGATTTAATGTAACTAACAATTTGTCAATTTTAAACGGTTTTAATCGGATTTTGACCCATTTGGGTTAAACCGTTTAAAAATCGAGTTAAAAACGTTTAAAAATTACAAAATTGTTGTTTAGTCAATTGGTAATTAAATGTTGGAAACAAAAATTAAAAAAAATAATGACCAAACGTAAAATTGAAAATGTTGATACCATCCGGCTAATCACAAAATATAATTTCATTTCATTAATTGAATCATTTTTTCTACATAATCACTCCAATTGTGGTTCACGCGACCAACTAAATAATAAAAGGGTGAGGACTGCACCCACCACCAACTAACGAATATGATGATTTTCTCTTCTAAAATAGTCTATTTTCGTCACACGTGTTACGTCACCTTATAACGTCATCTTCGTTGAAGCCCTCTTCAAATTTATTTAAGTCTTTTTCCATCCTTTAAACACCATCACCTATCAAAAACCATTCTCTCCTTGTTCACAGAGCATCTGCTTTCGTTGTAGTATTCATTTTTCTAAGTCTACTTTGTTTACAAAGAAAAAGAAGAAAGTCGATCCCCTAATTTCTGCTTCAATTCCGCCATGTCTTCCGTCCAAGTGGAGAAGAGAAAACGCCAAGGCGAAGGCAAATCACGGGAAGATAACGGCGGGCACAAACGGCCGGCGGTGGCGCCGCCCCCGGATGAAGAAGTGGAGGAGTTTTCGCTATGGTGAAGAGAATTCGGGTGGCGCTCAAGTATTTCAAGTCGTGACGGCGTCAGAGGTGGTGCGGCGGCGAACCCTGCGTGGCGTTTGAGCGAGAGGACTTTGACGGGTTAAGACGGACCCGGAAGGCTCTCACGCGGTCTGGATCTTAACTCCGACCGGTTCGGATGGATCTGATTCCGTTTAAACTTTTAAGGCGTTGTTTGTTTCTAACGCTAACAATAATTGTTTGTTCGATTGTTGTGAACTAACTCATGTTTCCAAACCATGAGATTATCTTAGAAACACAAAGATGCTTCTGAGTGTATTACTAGTATTTGTTTAGCATTTCTGAATTAAAATTGGAGAATTCTAGACACTCGAGATTACGATGCATCATTGTGATTGATCAATTTATTGCTATTAATACTCCAAATAAGTGATCGTTCGTATTTTACAACAAAGATAGACAAGTTCAGAAAATTTATGATCGCGAACGTAAAAGATTCTTAAAAACAATTATGATAGCATATTTCTTGTAAATAGGCTGGTTCCAGGAAAATACCATAGGAGCTTCTCTATATTTTTCATCAAAATTTAAAAAATAATTTTCTGCTAGATTTCTACATGCCCCTACTCTTGAAATAGTGACTAGCAAGTATTGAAATTTCTGTCCCATATTGATAAAATGGCGAGATTCGATTCTATAAATGAGTGGATAACTATTTTCCTTGTAAAAGCTTTAAGGATTGAAAGGCCCTTACTTTAAAATAGTAATCTAGCAGAGTGGCCCGATCAATTATCGTATTTTTAGAAATTCGATAGTCATTACCCTCACGTTACCGTATTGAATCCCTTCTTATTCCACATTAATAAAATAGTTATTCTAACTCCTCTTTAAATTACTTTATAACCATCTCTTTTATAAGCTATGAGTGGTCATTTATAACAAAAAAAAATTATAAGTAAGATTTTACTTATTTCCACCACGATTTGAGAGAAACAATTAGTTGATTTTTATTTATTTTTTTGTAATTTTTCTATAACAACATATTATTATTAACGTCACGTTAACAGGTAGTACCTAACTGTTAATAGAGTGGTCATCGTAACGTTCTGTAGCTGATAAAATAGGAAATGAATTAGTACTATATTATAATTGCACTATGCCATTATTTTGTTTTAGGGAGCTTTTGTTATGCAATCAATTTTGACATTTCAGGTGTTTCACATGTGCAATGAATAGAAATGTATACGCTGTATTAAACTATTTAGAAAATGTTAATACAATAATATGGAGTATGTTGTATTGGTCAATAGTGAAAGGCTGCATAGGTTGGCTTTTGACTATAAACAGGTTAGTGCCATAGACATTATATAAAGTTGACTCGACAATGTGCAGTCATCAACACACAATATTCTTTAATTCAATTTTAATGAAAGTAATTGTGTAATATCTAATATTATCATGTGAAATGGATGTACATTTATTATTAGTATTCTTATGTACACATCCCCACGTATTACTTTCTAATTAGATTACAAAACGGCATATGAGAAATAAGAGAAACTCCACTAATCTAACAATATTTTAATCTGAGTTGGGGTCTGTGGTGCTTGGACATAGAATATTACTTATCCTTACATTATTGATAGATAATTAATTAACTGTATTCGTTGGTTCATATAAACGTGTGAAAAAACAACCATAAATAATTAGTAGTACATCTACAGGCATAGGCATTCACATATACTACTGTAGTACTGTACAATATTTGCATTGAATAAGGTTGTACTCTTTTCTTCTACAATCAATTTTATGGCTAGTCCTTACTCGTAATTATATCAATTACATCTCAATTTTTCAGCTTACTATCAATACTTTCAAGTTTCAACTATTATAAAATTAATCAATCTTTGCAAATAATTATTTCTAAAAAAATATAAATTAATCTTCTCACACTCCCTCCGTTTTTTAAAAATAGAAACTTTTTAAGCTCGTAGGTTTTTAATACAAAATTGGTAAAGTAAATAAAGGCAGGAAAGAAATAGGGTTTTAATATAAAATTGATAAAGTAAAAAAAGTTATCTAAAATAAAATTTTATATTTTTAGGAAACTGTAATAATATCTTTGAGTGAAAATTAACATGTTATCTCCCGCTGCGTCATGTCATGTTCCATCATTGGCGTAGAATCCTTATAAATAAAATGCAATACATGTTGAACAGATTGAGGTGAATTTGATAAGTTGGGAAAAAGGTTGAATTGACACAATTAAAAAATCAGAGATAAAAACTGATAAATTTGATAATGGGTCTAATTTTCTAAAGGTCTTCGATTCAATAGTCAACCCTTCTTCTTTCCCTGAATTGACACAATTTATTTCTGTGAAGTAAACATAAGTAGAATTGTCACAATTTTCGAAAATTAATTCCATAAGAAAAATGTTTATATTTTCTCATTACAATTACAGTTTTGTTTATATTTAAATGTTTATCAGCATCAGTGTTGAAAAAATCATTACCAATCCTTCTCAAATAAAAATGATAAATTTTACAACATCATTAAATATTCCAAAATTTAATGGGTCCTGAAATCTGTCTAATTGAGATTTTTATTTAACGGGCTGCCGCTGGCTTTTGTAAATGGTTCAGTATATATGGGCCTTTTTGACTTGTAATGTTCAATAAACTTTTTGAAGGCCCAAATTTTGGCTAGTTTGAAATTATCAGTATAGAGCCTTTAAAATAAATCAAAAAAATATTTGGTGTATTTCTGTCCTTTTGTTATATAATTATATAATCCGTATTTAATGGAGTATTTTTGAAGATATATAGTGGAAAAGTTTGTAATATGTTTAGATTTGTTTTAATAATTATATCAACATCGTGCATTGGAATAAGAAGGGTGACTCTATATACTACTCGACTGATCCAATTAAAATGAAATCTTGCGTTTTAGTTTGTCTTGTTACTTCATTTTTAGTTGTCTTGTTAAAAATGAAACAGCATTATTTACGATCCAGTTTTTTCTTTATTTCTCTTTTTAAATCTAAAACAAAACTACATAAAATTTTATGCGAAAAATAAATACTTTATTTCATATTTATTGAGGCATAGTTATTGTAGTCTTGAATATATAGTCTAATAAATCAACAACAGTTTTGAAGTAAATCAAGGTAAATTTTAGTCTATTTTAAAGAAACAGTCGCATATTATGATGCATACAAGGAGTGAAGGAACCACAATAATTGATGACACTAGTTTCGAACCCAACACGTTTTAAATTATAATCAATTAATACTCTCCAGTTAAGCTACCTGATTACTAGTGTCGCGAAATACTCCCTCGTCCTACTTAAAATAAAATATTTAGAAATCGGCATTGAATTTTATTAGTGTTGTTTTGTGAGTTAATGAAGAGATAATAAAGTTAGAGTGATGGAAAAAGTAAAGATAGAGTGATTTTAATTTTAGAAAATGTTTACATTTTTAATGGAAGCAAAGAATAAGAAAAATGTTTAGATTCTTAAAGGGATAGATGGTGTATTAATTTCTTTTTTCCATTTGGAAGATGAGAGAAACTACCAAGAAATTTATAGGTAAAGTTCCGTTATTAATGGGGATCTACCTTGCAGGACCATTGTGAAAACTTAACACTTGTCATACGTGACATCTTATTTTCTTCGTTTATGAGTTTCCTAACCAATTTCATTGTAATCATTTTTCCTAAATAAATAAATCAAATGTTGAAATTCACAATCTTAACTACTCTAGTGGTTAAAAGTACTTTTTCCCCTATTATAATTCAAATTTGTTGCTACGGTCACCCGTTATAAGAGTGTCATTATGTTGGTGGTAGGCCAAAGTATAGTCGACCTTAAAATGTGGTCGGGCCACCACGCTAAATGTTTTCCACTATAGTGGCGCATGCTAAAATAATTTATTTTTCATTTTATGTATATTAATTAAAAATGGGTATATTTATAGAATTTGTGTAGGAATGGGGTAAAAAAAATGTGTATACTTATAGAATTAAAAAAAAAAATTGACAATAGGAGGAAGCTGGCTACGTAAGCCGCATTCGAATAGGAGAGCGCTCCCATAATACGGCCAGGCCGGCACGTGTGTGGCACTCGGTGAGGCAATACCCGCCACGTCCGCCCATGTTTTGCACTATAGGGAGCCACGGCCGACATGCAGGAAGCCACTGACGCAGACTCTCCTATAGTGGATGCTCAGAGACGTCGTTGTACTAGAAAGAAAAGAACTCAGTACTAATTTCATGTTGCATATTGTCGACAATTTTGCAATATTTATATTTGAAGGTATACCAACAATCTAATTAACGGCTGAAATTATCAATTAATTTTTTTTTTTATTATTGTTGACCAATATTTACAATAACAGTACTATTGAGTGAGTATACAATGGATCCATCTTCTAATCTGGAATGGTTGATTAATTCGTTCTTGTGCTACTATATGTACTTGTTGGTTTAGAAGATTGAATAATTGGATAGTCTTTCTTTCGTTACATGCACCGACAAAACTTTAAAATTTATTAAGAAATTTAAATCCAACTTGGAAAGTAAGTATACCGTATATATACGCATTTAATTTTAATGCTACATGCGAACCAACACACCTATCATTTTTTTCCTTTCTTGTTTTGGAGGCCAATTTTAGAAAAACATGTAAGATTAGAGAAACAAACTCTCAATTTATAAAAGTTTCATTATTTTACATCTCCAACTACTCCTGCGTGACGTTGATATCTTGATAGTTTCATTTTGGTTGGAAAAATTTCTGCGACTACTTAATTATACAACAGTTTACCGTATCAACATTTCTAAACCTAACACCAATAGTGCTACGTTTTAAATTTTTAATTTTTTCACTTTTTAAATTTGTATGTGGCGTGTGCGTAACATAATTGAGTGCATTTATTTTGTTATAAATGTTATTATACGTCTTGTATGAAAATTAAAGAAATAAAATAATGTGTGCCATGGTTGATTCATCGTTAGACTTAGCAGCCAATAAATATACTGACCAAATTCTAGATTACTTATGTTATGGCTTCCGCCCCCTACAAGAATGAAAGGTCAAAAATTTCTTGTTTCAAAGTTTCAATTATTTTATTCAATTTGTACATTTGACAGAAAACCTAGCTAGGTATTGTATATTAGTACAAAAATTGCTTATTCAAACAAGGACTCTAATTCTCTAACTCTCATTATGTTATAGTGACATGATCAAATTTATTAGCTTTCGTGGAGTAATATTCTTGAATATATAATAGGCACCTGATCAAAGTTGGATGCACACCTCAAATCTAACTTTTAGAGATAGAATTTCAGATTATACGTGGTGCTACATAATATATACACACGTTATCGTGATAAATTGGAAACCTTGGCATTTATTCAAACAGCTGAAGTTATCAACTTTTGACAAAACATAAAAAAAAGGAAGAAAAAACACACAATACACAAAGAAAGAGAGGAGAATAACAAATACTTTTCGTGAAGTGATAAAATTTGGACCAAACAATTAAAAAAGATGCCTTCTGATAATTGTGTGGCCCACAGCAATTTTAGGCAATATCTGGTGAATATTTATCTATGGATTCAAAGTTCATATTTATTGAGCTTGTATTTCTCTTCCATATACTATACTACACAATTATATACTAGATATATGTATGTTGTATATATTCCTTGTAATAAAATTAATACTCCAATACTAATGTTAATGTAGTGTTCTCACGATTAGAAATAGTAATTAATTTCTTTCACGTCGTGTTAATACAGTATAACAATTAAAGTGGAGTATCAAATGACTCCACTTTCTTGAAAGCAAAGCAATATCACAATCATGCTTTATATGTGAATATATGTCAACCAATGAGAAAAGTCTTCTTTCCCCGTCCCAAACGTTGTTACAAAAAAGGGTCATTATTTATGAAGTGTAAACCATGTCATCAATAAGAAAGAGAAATTGTGTAATCTTTTGCCCCAATAAATAAGGAATTTTGATAGTGAATGTGTTTTTGGTGTGGGTATATATGGTGGAATATAAATAGGAAAGCTGACTTGAAAGAATTTATGCCCACAAAGTAATGCTAAATCAAAAGTGGTAATAATGTTGGTCTAGTGGAACTAATTATTGTAACAACTTTTTACTTATAGTCAGCTATCTCTATTTCAACAAGACTAAACTCAACTTGTTTGATGATCAATTTCACTTGATTTACCGTAAAATGACTTAATTAATTGTATAAAACTTTTAAACGGCTCAAATAACAAAAAAAAGGGTTCTACTTTATATAATATATGGGCTTTTTTGTAGCAGGGGTAATTCTTATTAAATCACTGTTTATGAATTAGGTTTTTTAAAGACTTTAAAAAGTTCAGTGTAATGATCAGCTTTTATTGTCGGTTGCCGTTTTAGTATCGGGTTTTTCAGTTTGATTCAAACTATTCGTTTTCTATTAAGCAATGTCCAAATTCTTTTATCTTACTATCGTTATCTCGTCTTTGAAATAGTTTCGCGTGGGTGATGACGCCAATCGGACTCGGATGAAGAAGTTGTGGTCATTTGATGAAAGCTGCGACATTTGTGCGCTTGTCTTATCATAATGGCCATAAGCTTGCATCAGTCAACATTGGCAAGCATAAACTGCCGAAAAACAGATACGATGGTAAGATAAAAAATTTGGACATTATGTAATAGGAAACGAGCTGTTTGAATCAAGGCCGAAAAGCTTGACGTGGAAAAGAAATAATAAAGTTGTGGCATTCATCGCTTTTTAAAATTGCGGAATTATGAAAGTTGGTGACTTTAAAATAGTTACCCTTTTTGTAATTATAATTAATGAAAACGTAACCATTACTATACACGAACCTAGTTTATGACTTTATACAGCAAGCATCTTAACTCATTAAAAAGTTGAAATTTTTCACGCCAATTAAGACAATGTAGTATTCAAAGACAAAAAAAAGTCATAGTATGAAGAAAGAAACACTGATTGATGGAAGACCAAATAAAATTAAAAATAAGTGCATAAACTACACCCAAAACTGTGTATAATACTACATAGATTCTGCATTGCAGGCTTCGATATAGAGATTATCACCAGACATTTTAAATTTTTAATTAGTGTATCTAGTTAGATATTTTTTTTGTAGAGTGGACCACAAGGTTGTATACTTCATAAATAAGGTATCGTCTTCTCATGATGTGGAATAATTGGTGTTGTTTAAGTGGAAAAAAAAGGCAAATGCAAAAAATTAATTTGTGGTTATAATTGTTAAAGTTTGTGGTTTTATTCGGATTTAGAGCATATTTTTGTGGGCTGGCCGGAATTTCTAAATTATTGCTCGATGGGGCATCGAGATAATTATTAGATCTGCAAAATGACGAATTTACCACTTGGGTTGGGTTGATGAAATAAATGATTTGCCAACCTAACGGTGCAGTATTTTGGAACCAATTTTGCAGCATAGAATGCCATGGGTCCCCACGTAGGTTATACATTCATTTATGCATAAAATTTTAAAAATAATGCGTTAAAAGTTAGAGCATCTCCAATGGATGATGTCGGCGGATGTCGGACCGCGATGCGCGGAAGTCCAGCGGACATCCGACGTTAAGTCAGCGGAAGCGGGGGGGGGATGCGGACACAGGAGATCTGCGGCATTACGGACGTCGTCCTGAAGCGGGCGGCGTCCCGCTATATAGCATCTCGTAACGTCCGATGCTTTTTTTTAAAAAAAAAGCTACTATATACGGTACCGTTACAAAGCTACATATGTCGCGAGACCCATTACTACGGCAAACTATATAGATTCAACGCATATGTATGTTTTTTTAAAAAAATAAAATCGTTCATTTTACGTATTCGTGTCTAAATTTTAATTAGAAAATTGTTTTAATTTGGTGAATTTGTGAATTTTTTATTGCGGGAGAGTCGCGGGAAAGTCCTTGGGATGTCCGATTATCACAGTGGGATGTCGCCATGGCGATGCGTCTTTGTGGGAGGAGGTATTTTTGGAAAGTTCGTGGGAAGGCGATGACCGTCCCATTGGAGATCTTCTTAAAGTGGAAAGAGTAAATGGAAGAGGAAAAGAGAATAAGAAATTTGACAGTTTTTACTGAGTTGGAGCATTTCCCTGATATAAAACCCATTCCGTGATTATAATTTAAGTTGGAGCATTTCGCTTATATAAAAAAAACAATATCAATACGAAATATAGGAGTAATAAACATCGTCATACAAAATTTTGATCCTTTTATTACCAAGCCATCAACATGTTAAATATATCATAATACACATGAATAACAGTAGTATACTACTAATACCAAATATACCAATAGTTAATACTCACATTTCCTAACTGATCCATATTTCTCCATTATTTGGCAGGTGTGCATCACATATTCAATTAGATTATTAAGTTTAATCTGAGCATGAGTTAAGGGTAGCAGCATGTAACACACATCATGCTACCATATTTTATTAATTTAAGTTAGTGTAAGAATATTATTATTGGAATGATTTTGTGATTGTATTATAGAAGAGCAATTTGTGGTTTTTAAGGTTAGAATTTTTCTTATTTTGTACTACCATCATTTTGTTTATAATAATTATATACTGAACGATTTTACAGTATATGAAATTCGTTATACGTGGCGAAGTTTGTTAAATGGAACAAGTTCGCAACGCTTAATAAATTGTATAATCAAATTAAATCAAACATTAGAATTGTCTAGAATTCTAGGTGGTTTGAGTGGACCTATTTGGACCATTATTTATGGAGGCAGGCCTATTGTATCATGCGCGGTTGAATAATTGACAAACCGCTTTGCAAAGGCCAAAGAGCCACCTTTTATTGAATATAAGCAAATTGTATTCTTATAAAATTAGTGGTGAGCTGTTAATACTTAATACCATGCTATGTATTTAGGCTGGGTATCAAATTGAGGTACTACGTACATGTATAACTATGTACATTAATTTTTATTCATACTAATGATACCAAGTTATTAATTTTTATGAATTGTTCGGTTAAAGTCTAAAAGCATAATCATCCTGCATTATTATGTATGCGTTGTTGTTGTTATTTCTAGAACATTTATTATATTTACCTTCAAAGTGATTTTGAATAATTTCGACTGTGCATAATAGCCCACAAAATGTGAAGTAGAAATAAATCACTTTTCTATGGTAGATTAAAATGTTGAATTTATATTGAAATAAGAAGAAAATTGCTATTTTACTCAGTTATTACGGAGTAGAGTACGGACGGACCCCAAACCAAACTTAACGGCCGTGATTGACACTGCCATATCGGGTGGTCCTACTCCCTTAGACGGACTCCAAACAAAAATTCAAATCCAGTTAATTACGCAATACTAAATTCACACCAGAAAAATCGAGTAGACACGTCAAACCAATTGCTTCAAAGATGTTTACGATTGACGAGACGTTCCGGATGTGGGTCCCCAGTATTCCTCCGTCGCTTTCATCATCCCATCTTACCTATAAAATCCGATCATCTCTTTATCCTTTAGCATCGCAGATTTCGCATTTTATCTCTCTACAATTCTCAATTGGCTTTCAATTTAACTCTGCTCTGCTAATCTATAAATTGATAAAAGAGGTTTTTAATTTTTCGTTAAATGGAGGAAGTGGTGAGGAAACGATTCCGAGAAGATTTGGATGAGGCGGAATCGGATATCGATTCGCCGGCGGTGAAGCGGCTGAGGAGGATCTATTGGACGGAGTTGACGACGACTCTGATTTCAGCACTTCAACTCAGGATCTCGACTCGTTCATGAAGAGCTTTGAAGAGGAGATCACTGCCTCGCCGGCGAATAACGGAGTCGTTGATTTGGCGACGCATCCCGGAGATTCTCAGCAAGATCTAGGGTATTTATTGGAGGCATCCGATGACGAGCTAGGGATTCCTCCTCCGGTGAATGAGTGGAGCACTGCGTTGGTGACGGTTGAGTTGCGGGACGAGTTTTGGGAAGTTCCGGGTTACGATACTTTCGGGTTGGGGTTTGGGGAAGTTGAAAATGAAAATAGTATCGGTGATTACGTGGCGCTGGACGGTTTGTTTGACTATTCGGATATGGGATTCGGGTCGGGTGATGTTTTTGGAGACCCGAAACGTTGCCCGCCCAGTAGTTTCGATAAATATGCTACTGTTAGGGTCAATCGAGGAATATTTTTTATGTACATTTTTTAATATATTATACTTTTATTTGTTTTGATACTGGTAAAAACAGGAAAAAAAAAGTGACGACATACATATTCAGATATGAAGAAATTTGTTGAAACTTGAAAGTTGAACTTGAAACTGAGTTTGTAATCAGACTCTCCGTTTTGATATGAACCATGTATGGTCATAATTTTGATATGAAACATGATGTAATTCTTGAATTACTACCCTTTAATTAGTTCTACGAAAAACAATGGACAAAGATTGTTGGGAATGAATTTATGCAAAGCATGTGTTATAAAGAACTGGTGCTAAATTATTTTTTCAGGCAATTCATGTTAATATTTAAAATATTACGTGAGGTTTTGGGTTTTTTTTGAAGTTGCATAGAAGATTTTGTGATTGGCTGAATATTACTCCTTTCATAAGAATATGAATATTAAATTTTAACACATACTCCCTCACGTCAGAATCTTGCCAGTTCTTGATTTCGATAAAATAATGCGCACAGTTCAACTTTCATTTTTGTAGTGGCCCATATTCCACTAGCTCATTCCTCTCACATTTATTATAAAACTATCTTTAAAAGTAGGACCCACATCTCACAACTTTTTAGCACTTTCAATTACGTTCTTAAAACGTGCTGGTCAAGACCAGTGTCAAGTATTCGGGGACGGAGGGAGTAGTAATTAATAAAGTAGGACACAGTGTCGTATCTTTTTCTTGAAACTTTCTTTGCGTTCTTAATCCATGCCTGAAATTAAATGAGACTCTAAAGTGAATGGAGGGAGTAGTTTTTTATCCGAAATAAAAATAACTTAATTATCAGTGAACTTTCTACGGAATGAAAAGCGACTCAATTAATAAGGAACTAATAGGTAATGATTAGTATATTTTTACTACTTTAGCTTAAAATAGAAATTATTTTCATTTAGTCCATTTTTAAAAATAGAATTTTTTAAAAAACTTTTTAAACTTCCTATTATAGAAGTGGATCTACGATCAATTAACACTACTTCTAATATTTTATACTCCTCTTTTCTCTTTTTTTACCCATTTTTTTCTCTTTTCTCCTACCTACTAAATTTCTCTTTTGCCGTAGTAATTGTGCATTAAAAGTTTAAAACCCATTTCATCATAGTAATTGTGCATTAAAAGTTTAAAGCCTATTTCATTTTCTTGCCCATTTACTGTGCACTTTTATCCACCTTTTAAATACTAAGAAAATTTATGTTGCAATAAGTTTAGCCCAATTATAGTTGGCAACCAGCCCAAATATAATGGCATATCGCCGCCCAACTTTTTGTTCAAAAGGTTTAATTTCTCATATTAGGCCCAAATTTAATTAGATGACCCAATTACCCTTGACAAATTAAATTTTCATAATATTATTAGTAATAACTAATAATAATAAATAATCTTAAATCTAAAGAGTGTACTTCAAGTGGTATGAACTCGTCATCCTTAATTAAATGATCAGGGGTAGATTCTGTTTTTAGATATTGAGCAACCTTAAATATTTAGATCAGTTATCTGCATCTTCAAGATACCTGAGATAACATAATGAATAATCAATTAGTTCGGTGATAGATATAATTGGTCCAATAATAAAAAAGAATAAATAATCGTGGTTCCCACACATTTGATGCATATAGGCCCAAGAATAAATCAAATTTATTTAGCATCATAGAGAAGCATGCATAAATAAAAGGATTATTCATTCGTCACATAAAATACATTAATAAATTAAAATTAGTAGAAAAAACATTCCAGAAAAGCTATTAACATACAGATAAGCCTGAGGTAAGTCTCATCCAGTTGTTGGAATCGTAGACAAAACAAGCTCACTTTTTATCTATACCCCAACAAAGGCCAACCTCGCATATCGTCCGTGAGTTCCACGCACCAATCATACTGCCTCCCCCTCCCCTCCGTCTTCCACGCGAATGTTAGAGCGAGTGTATCTCTCCCACTCAGAGCTGAGATACTGTGGAAAAATATCTCTGAAAGGCAAAATTAAAGTCCACGGCGAAATTATGCCCTTGCTCTTCTGCATCTCTTCTCTCAAAACTCTAAACTAAATCCTCGAAAATCCGTATCAATTATTATTGTAACAATTAAAAATGAAGATTTTCGTGAAGACGCTCAAGGGCACCAGCTTCGAAATCGAAGTGAAACCCGAAGACAAGGTTTTCTACAACTCCTATGTTTTGATCTTTCCTAATTGTGTTGAATTTTAATCGATGATGAATTTTTACGCTCGAATTTTTGCGGTTTTTTGGAAACTTACTGATTAATTTATTGTGAAGATGTTGTTGTTTAATCTGCTATTGGAATTAGTGTATCATGATATATCTGTGATTTTACATGTTGAAATCCTCCTTTTCCCATTTCAATTGAGAAACTGTTCAATTGAATTTGTTACTTTTAAGCAATTACTTGGTTTTTATGCTCATGGACTCATGGAGCAATGGATGGGGCGTAGAAACTATTCAATACTATTCATTTGGCGTGTGCTCGTTTTAGTGTGTGATTTATGATGAAAATCACTTGTGTGATTAAAATTCTTTGGTGTAATACTTCTATTGTGATTTCCTAATTAAGTGATAATGAAGCTTAATAGTAGAGGTCGATGTTTCAGATAAGTAAGTTATTCAAATGAGTAGATGTAGTGTTTGAACTTTGAAACTTGACAATCCCTTTAGTTGGATTCTGGATTTAGTAGCTTCTGCTGTAGTGCTTGAGTCATTAAGAAGAATATTAGCAGTGTCTCTGAATTGTGTTGATCATGGTGATTGTGATTCGTTTGTGGGAATTATCGCCACTTCACGGTATCATAAGTATGAGAAGATTGCCATTCTAATCATACATTAGCCACTGGACGTAATGCTTCTCATCTGGTGTTGCGTAGGGTATTCCACCAGGTGTTCGAGATGACTTTATATGAACATCGATGTATCTTATATGCCACATTTAAATTGGTGAATATATAGAATAAATGATTAGCATTATGTTTTGGGGATTTGGCTTGTTTTGTTGATAAGCTTTAATGTCCAGGTTGAGAATGTGAAGAGAATCATAGAAACTACGCAGGGAGCCGATGTTTATCCTGCAGCACTGCAAATGCTTATCCATCAAGGAAAAGTTCTTAAAGATGGCACAACACTTGATGAGAATAAAATTGCTGAAAATGCGTTTGTTGTTATTATGCTGTCGAAGGTAAGACTTCATTTGTTGCTAATTCTTGATTCATTAGGAGACACAAAGCAGATGTGTTCTCCAAGCTGGACTTTAACCTACGGTTATTATCCGATCGGTTGTCCTTTGTTGTGACTTCCTTTTTGTTGTTGTAGAACAAGGTCTCTCAAGGTGAAGGCTCAACGACATCAAGTGCACCCACTGTGAAGGTAACAACAAACTAGATTCACTAATAATGATGTTTCTACTTTCTATATCTGGTAAACAATCAATTAGATTCATGTATTTAACGTTGCAGCTCCAATTATCACTCCTATAGTTTGATGCCCCACACCAATGTGTGTTGACCAATTTGCTCATATTGATTAATTAAAAATGCCATTTGCAAACAACTTTCTAGAGGCTTTCGTGAAGTTTGGCATACTTTAGTAAATCATCTGTGCTTTATGTTTTCTAGGCACCCAGATCAGGTGAATCACAGCCTACTTCAGCTCCAGTATCAACAACCCCTCAACCTCCTGTGGCTGTGTAAGAGTTTTGTTACCATTTACTTTTAGTGCTCGGAACTTTGTTATTCTCGGTGCTCCTTCCTCCCTCTCTGCCCCTACTTTTCTTGGATGCATGTAGCACATTGATATAATTTTTATATTCATCTTAAATTTATTTAGTGGCCAGAGATTAAAATTAATTTATTTTGCAGGCCTTCACTCGCTCCTGTTTCTGTTCCAGCTCCTGCTGCTGTTCCTTCTCCTGCTCCTGTTTCAGCTGCCAATGCTGTGTGAGTATCCTTCTAATGATATTTTATACAGATTGTTTCTTTTTTCCCTGCAATTGTGCCATTGTGGCTTTCAGGACTCTCACATCCGGCTTTATTGCAGGTCGGATGTTTACGGACAAGCTGCATCTAATCTAGTATCAGGTAATAACCTTGAGGGTACTATCCAGCAGATTATTGATATGGGTGGGGGAATTTGGGACAGAGACACAGTTGTGCGAGCTCTTCGTGCTGCTTTCAATAACCCAGAGAGAGCGATTGATTATTTATATTCTGTGAGTGAAACTTCTATCTTGGCTGTTCTCAAGCTTTCTCCATCACGCGTTTAACTTGAATCCTTCAAATAATAGTAATTACACTGGTGGCGCGTTCTTGTTTGTGATGCATCATAGGGGATACCTGAATCAGCTGAAGCCCCTGCTGCACCTGGTGGAACGGCTGTCAATGTGCCTGCACAACCTCAGGAAGCTGTGCAAGCAGCACCTGATCTTGCCTCTGGACCGAATGCGGATCCACTAAATCTTTTCCCACAGGTTATTCTAGAGAGGATCATAACATGCGAATGGAAAATGCATAGTTGATGACGCAGATATGATTATGTCTTGACAGGGTCTCCCAAATATGGGTCCGAACGCTGGTGGTGCAAACACCCTAGAGTTTCTACGGAACACTCCACAGGTAGTTTTGAGGATTTTAAAATAGCTCAACGAAGAAACGAACTCTTGTATTTGCTTCAATATTTTTGAATTATTTCTTAATCCTTTGCATCAGTTCCAAGCACTGAGGGAGATGGTGCAGGCCAACCCTCAAATCTTGCAGGTTCGCTCTCTTTCTCATCATATCTTCTTATTCCTATGTCGAACAGGCATTGACTGACGAGCTTTGTCTTTTTTTGGCAGCCCATGCTTCAAGAGCTCGGAAAGCAAAATCCTCAATTAGTGAGGCTGATTCAAGACCACCAAGCAGACTTTCTTCGCCTGATCAATGAGCCCATAGAAGGCGATGAAGGGTATCTCTTAATTGCAAAGCAATAATACTAAAAACATGTTCCTGTCATTGGAAGTGGGGTTCTGATTCAAATTTTTTATTTGTGTGATGTTGATTTCAGCAATGTAGAGGGGCAGCTTCCTGCAGCAATGCCTCAGGCCGTGACAGTTACACCAGAGGAACGCGAGGCTATAGAACGAGTAACTTCTCGCCTAACAGAACCTTCTCCACAGATGCACACTTTTCAGCTTCTTGAATATGTTTTGTAGCTAACGTATGGTATTGTTTTTCCAGCTTGAATCTATGGGGTTCGACCGGGCAATAGTTCTTCAAGTGTTCTTCGCCTGCAACAAGAATGAGGAGCTGGCTGCAAACTACTTGTTGGACCATATACATGAGTTTGAAGAGTGATGAAATATTAGCATTGAGGTCAATAACAATTATCTATTTCCAAAACCCTATTTTCTCAGTTCTTATTGTGTGCATATTCTGAACTTTATTACCCATCTTTTTTGGAGTTAATTTATATGGCGTGATGCTCAGAAATGTATTAACTCCATCTCTTACCCCTCCATTCAAAAATTTCAAAGCACCATCTAAAATAGTTCCATATAATTGAAAATTTGAATCAGCATGACGTAGGAAGTATCTATGGAATTTCTAGTATTATTGCATCAGAGATTAATAATCAATTAAGCACATAACTAGATGTGATTAGTTCACTGAATGGTTGATTTATTTAGCTCATATCTTAATGATCGTGATCCTGTATATTGAATTTAACACACAGATATAAAGAGGGGGAGATTAAGAAACATGTTTTTTTTCAAAGATTATTGAATTGAATTTACCAAGTAACTGCATCAAATCTTTAAAAAATTAAAAATGGGTGAAGAGAATTACAAATGATTATTTATTGTTGTTTATAATGTTTTTAATTATTTATAATCTTATTAATATCATTTTTAATTAATTCATATTCTTAAAAGAAATATATTTTTATATTATTTTCTTTATATTTTTTATTTGAAAATATTTTGTCCGTGCATGCAGTGTTAACACTAGTTTAGAAATAAGAAGAAAAACTGAATCCTAAAACAGAGAGAATTATCATTATGCAATATGACATGTTAACGCGCCATCATCAAATGTCCGTTTCCCACCAAAATAATTAATTATGTGTTCATCAACAATTGCTTATGTGAATTCTAGTAGAATCGACAACATTGTAGAATAGATCGACTCGTCAACATAATTTAGATTTTAGGTCAATTGTAAGGGACACGGAAAGCCATTATTCACTCGCTGTATAATAATTGCTCTTTGAATAGCGTTACAAAATTTGAATAAGCACGTCCCATGAATAATGCACTAACATCTTCTAGTTGTATTTCATATTTCTATACACTATTCTTCCGTCTATAAAGTCACAACTTTTCATCCTCTTGACTTGAAGGATTGGTTGAATAAAGTTTACCGAATGCACAACTTATAGAATATGACAAATCAAAGAAGAAGTTTTAAGACTATGAAATGATGAATCGAATTTGGTAAACAATGCACAAAAAATCAAAGGTCGGATGTTGAAAGATTTTAGAATTTTTCAAGTATGGATTATTACTTTTTCAAGTACTCAAGTTCCAAATTTTACATATAGTTGACAAAAACATTCAGATTAGCTAATTTTTTAACTTGTAGGCTGTAGTAACTTTATTGAACTTACCGCAATTAAAAATTGGAATATTATGTCCGCTGATTAAATTCGTCACTTTAGCACTGTTTTATAAAAATAATAAAAAAATAGTTAAAGTGGACAAAATGGTAAAGTAAGAGAGATAATATTGTTGACAAGAGTCTTCTCAACATTATTCTCTTTTTACTTTACCACTTCTCCACTTTAACTATTATTTTTATTATTTTTATAAAATAGGTGTGCAAAAGTGACAGACGACTCTGTCGCGGACGGAGGATAGTAGTATAACAAATTTGTGTTATTATCAACTTGTAAGTAATTGACTCACCGTTATATTTTACGTTTGTGAGGATGGAGCGGGGATGATATATGAAAGAATTAGGTGATCCTCCGCAACACACCCCGTCCCAACGCAGTTCACTTACCAAGTGAGTATGGCTCAACTAGCGTAGACCTTATTAAATATAGTCGATCTTATCCGTTCGACACCTTTAAATAAGAGAGATAAAAGAAAAAATATTGATTAATTACTCGTGAAAAGGTGGATCAAGCCATTAGAGATAGATGCTTATCGCAAAGAGATATGAACTAAATTTAGTGGACGAACTAAGATAAACAAAAAGAACTAGTACTATTTTTTTTATACGATGAGAGTACTATCTATAAAAAGAAAAGCTCTCAAATGAGTTTCCTTCCTTATTATCATGAGTTCGTGTGTCTCTTTTTAATACTGCAAGAGATGGAAGGTAAGAGTTAATTTTATTTCTCCATCTATGAAAACTACTTTAATAGTGAATGAAGTACAATGTTTATGTAAAAATTACTCATAAAGTAATGAAAAAAAAGAAAATAATATTTGATGCATTATTCACTAACATGGGACACAATATATTATAAATATAAAATTACCATAAATTAGACTTATATTTCTTTTATGGATGGATTAAAATAGAAAAAATGAATTATTTTTTATGGATGGGTGGAGTTTTATTATTCGCTCTTATCCTTAACTCTGAATCGGCCCAACTAACAAGACTTTTACTTTGAATATATTCTACTCCCTATATAGCTTTTTGTGCGTGTTGACATAATTTTATTATATAAGTTCATTGCTATATTTCAAACTTTGTTAAATGTATGTTTGACTCTACAACCCTCATTTTAAAAAAAATTAACTGTATAAGCTGTAACTTACTGCACGGTTAATCCCTCGTTTGAAACGAATCCAGTACCACACATCCCAATGCCCACTAAAACTATAAATAACAAATTGATTTGTTTTTTTTTTTTAAGAACAAATTGATTTGTTATATAATACAACTACATAAAATGATTCCACTTGTCTAATTGTCTTCATACGTGTTAGATGCCTATTCTTAGATTATGACAACAAAATTCGATATCCAATTTCAACTTAGAATTTTGTAGAAGTAGATAAGTCGTCATTATAGTCTACAGACAAGCAAAAACAGAGAACGATCAAATTAGTAGATTCAACGACTTTTTCTAATTCTAGAACTGTGCTATCCATAAATTTGCATTTTTTCCTCCCAAACCATTACTAACTATATTAAGTTATAAACTTTATTTTCTCACTTTTTCACATTAACCATCTTTCTCTTCTATCTGTTTGATTTTTTTGGAATGGCCTCCAAATTGCGTTCCCTATTATCAAGATCAGGAGGCTCATTCAAGGAAAGGTAAGATTTTCAATCTTCTCCTTCCATTTCTTGAATTTCTCCATGCTTGATTTGTTTAATTTTTTTGCAAATTTTTGAAGGAGAGAAAGTTTTGTGAAAAGCTCAATAACGTCAAGGCGTGAGGAGGATGGTGTTGATACTAAGCTTACGCCGCTGTCGGCGGTGGCGGACGCGTCGAGGACCTCTGCGCCACGGTGAACGCTGGCAGCTTCGATGGCGATCTCGATTTGAAGAGCTTCTGCGACGCATGCTCTCTTGTCTCTGTTCTCTTTACCTGCCTTGGCACTGCCTTCAAATTTGCCGAGTTAGAATATGGTGCTAAGGTATCGATCTCATTAATTACGATATCTTTTCTACTATAAACTATAATTAACCTCAATTCATGGTTTTCAGGTGGGTGGGCTTAAAGGAGCAATCAAAACACACTTAACATTAAACAGAATAATAGATTATGACATAAAACAAGGCACGGTTAGGACACAAGGAAGCCTTACTGTCAGCTGAGAAGAGTGAGACAGGGCATTGATCTCATCTCAACTCTGTTCAAGAACTTTCTCAACTCAGAGTATGTTTTGCTGCAAACTAACAAGATTCATTCATTCATAATCACGGCTAATCGGATCACATTTTGACATCGCAGTGATCCGAGTTTGAAAGAAGCAGCCTCGCGGCTTATGCCAAAACGTGCGCCCCTTACCACACTTGGGCTGTGAGAACAGCTGCTTCTGCTGGGATGTATGCTCTTCCTACAAGGGAACAGCTGCTCGTCAAACTAAACGAAACTCGTGAGTTCTCAAATTCCCTTCTTCATTTCTGCAGAGTGTGATCTTGCCCTAAACGACGGTTTTCTTAACAGATGAATCGGCAGAGAGGGAGATGAGAAGATTCATCAAAGCCTCGGATCCTATCATAGAATACATTGACAAGCTCTATACTAAAAGGAATATCAGCTTGGATTGGTGAGGCTGCTGTGGAGGTTCAAATGGGTGATGTTCTGTGCTTTTAGGTCAGAGATATTATGTGTAGAACTAACAGTTGAGGTATCCATTTAATAGGTGACCAAATGGTACATGTATATATGCAATGTCATACCATTTATAACATCAGTAAGTTATGCTAATCTTCATTATAAGAAAACCTTCTGCATCAATTTCATTAAAAAATTTTGGAAATGGACATCATCCTCCTCAAATAGACGATTCAAAACTGCCTTCAATAATTTTGATTGCAAGAGTATAATATCAGAGGCAAAGAATCAAACACTAAACTCTTCAGTTGGCTTTACTTTATTCAGTGTAATGCCTTGCTTCACTTCTACATTGTCAAGCTTTCCGGGTTCAGGATGATTTTTGCAAATGTTTGGAGGAAGGCAGCTAAGTCAGCACCATAGATGATTCTGTGGTCAGCTGTAACATTCACCTAAAAAAGAAGGTTTTGGATATCATTATATTGCCAACAAGAGAAGGAAATTGAACAATTTCTTAGTAAACAATAGCTCTAATCTACAAGCTAGGTTTTCAGCAAGATGAATCATATTACTAACTACTACGTAATAAGTTCCACAAATTCCACCTCTAAAACTGGTTAGCCATTACTTCCCTAATCTTAGGCCTTTTGATATCTTACAATCTCGTAAAAAGCTACCATTTCCTTATATAACCCAAGTATATATAGTCAGTAGTCACTACAAAATAAAATTATCTCAAATATTATTTCACAATCACAAATAGGTATTGTTATGTCTTCCTTTATTGGGTGTGTGGTTGAAGCCAAACAGCTATATGCGTCTTCTGGTAAGTCCAAAAGGACATTTCTCAAATATAAGATCACCCATCTCTCTAATTTAACATCTTTTCCAAACCTGTAGGTAGTGTTTATGATGAAATATAAATTAAGACACAGTTTGGTGAAGTTACCAGCATCTGGTTTTTAACGGTGAAGAATCCTTCTTTGTCAGCTACAACGGTAGGCTTTGATGCCCCCACGGCCATTATAGCTCCCTGAACAAATAACTTGGTAAATAATCATAACTTTACAATCCGTATAATGTTATATTTAAACCATCACCTGTCCTGGCGGAAGTATAGCATCAAATCTATCCACTCCAAACATGCCCAAATTAGATAATGTGAAAGTCCCTACATATTGGTAATGTAATTCAGTCTCAATGCCATATGTGTTCTCCAAATTAATACAGATCCAACTCTATGAGTACACTACCTGAATTGTATTCTTGGGGCTGAAGTTGCTTCGTCGTGCCTTTTCAACTAGCTCCTTCCACTTCTTAGACAAGAGATATAAATCCAACTAGAACAACAGCACACAACCAAGTTATGATCTTGCAACAACAGTTGCCAAATAACAAGAGAATCAAGTAGCAGTGCACCTTATCAGCATCTTGAAGCACTGGTGTGATCAACCCATCATCCATTGCCACAGCCACAGCAATATTTACACTGCTGTTGTAAGTAAAGCTTTTCCCATCTTTACATGTTGCATTCACCACCGGATGTTGAACCAGTGCCATTGCTGCAGCTTTTGCTAACAAGGCAGTCATGGTAACACCCTTTGCCTTCACCTATTATCAATTTAATAATTCACATTACTTATTATTATTAATCTACCGAATTCATCAATTCACACCACACACCATAATTACTGGAGATAAAAATCCTTCAACCACAAAGTTCTGAATTTCTATTGGCTATGGAAGACCTAATCTGTTCAACTAACTAGGGAAATTGAGATCAACTCAGTAACCTTTTAATCAAATGTATACATAGCATCAATGGATTAAATCACATCACAAACTCATCAACTCATACCATAGCATAATAATTGAACATGAAATTCCCTCATTCATAAAGTTATGAATCATCAATTAACTATGGAAACCCTAACTTTTTCAATTGAATTTGGGAATTTGGGATTGAATTGAGCATTTGTACCTTCTTATACAGAGCATCGAGCGCATCCGTTGCAATGGGATAACCAACTCTAAAGGTCGGCACGGAGAGATCTCGATCATATTCCTCGATACCGCCGCCTGCATTGTGGTAAACGGCACTATTTTCGCCCCTGGGATCTCAGGATAACTCGCTGCAGTCTTAGGCGGAGATGCCGCCGCAGGAGCCACAGGCGCCGCCGCTGCAACCACATTTGCCTTCGGCGCCGGCGCGATTCCAGCCGCTTTCTCCACATCCTCCGGCGTAACTCTACCGAACGGCCCCGTCCCTACCAATTTAGTGATATCCACCTTATGCTGCTTCGCTAATTTCTTCGCGAAAGGCGTCGCCACCAGCTTCCCGGCGTCGCAGCAGCCACCGGAGCTGGAGCTGGAGATTCAGCTGGAGCAACAGGAGCCGGCTCTCGGCGCCGCCGGCGGCGCGGCGGACGACTGCGCGGCAGCTTTAGCCCTAGCTTCGGCGATTTCGGCCTCGGTCTCGGCTAGAAGGCCAATCGCAGCGCCGACGGGAGCCGTCTCGCCCTCGTTGACGACGATTGCAGCGAGAATTCCGTCGTAGAAGGTCTCGACGTCCATGTCGGCCTTGTCGGATTCGACGACGACGACGGATTCGCCCTTGGAGAGGACGTCGCCCTCGGATTTGACCCAGCTGACGATTTTGCCCTCGGTCATGGTGGAGCTGAGGGCGGGCATGAAGATCTCGCGGATCTTGGCTTGGACGAGGGGGAGGCGGGCGGAGCGGGGCCTGAGGAGGAATGCGGAGGGGCGGAGGAAGGGGGTGGAGGTAGAGACGGAGGAGGAGAAAGAGAGAGAAGCCATTGGGATAGATGAAAGCGGTGGCGGCAGTGGTAGTGGTAGTGGTAGTGTACAAGTAGAGAGAAGGGGGCGGAGGCGTCGAGGGGAAAATTAGTTTGAGTTAGCTTCGAGTAGTTCGCCTGCCAATTCCATTCTATGATTTTATTAATGTGTAAATTATCAGATTTTCATTTCATGGGATATAACTTCAAACACAGAATTTCAATTTTTATTTCCTCAACATATTCTTTATTTTTAATATTTTAATATATCATAAGCAGAACATTTTTGGACATTGATACGACATTGCACAAATGACTTTTGCTTGTTTTGAGATCAAAATACTCTCCAAACTAGGATTATTTATGTTTTTTTTATGAGACGGAGAATTGTCACTTTGATTCTATTATTTTCTTGCGGCGAACAATTATTTGCTAAATAGTGATGATAGCTTCTATTAGGACAATACAAAGGAAATGAATGAATCAAGCATATCCAAAGGATGTTCTTTCTCTCTTAAATTCAAAATTCAAGAGGTCTAATTCTAGCACCACTTTACAGAACAAATTTCGGAATTCCAAATTACAAAATTGATAGATTTCTCCTTCATCTTCTTCATCAAAGCCAAAGAAATTTTAAAAAAAAAAAAGATGTTATAAAAAAAATGGGTTACATTTTTCATTAATTTGCAATGGATGCAAAATTATTTTCTAAAAAAGAGATAAAAACGAGAAAGGATGTTTACGGAAGTCACGATTCATGCGGGTATTTTCAAGAGTTTGTAACCCAAAAAAACCATCATTTAATTCACACTAACACAATGTAATTCGTATTCCACTATCAACATAAGAAGAATTCCAACAATTTTCAAATGCAAAATCTTTTATTCAAAAATGCAATATTGGATGTCATAATTCGCAATATGCAAAAGTGAGATACACATATGCAAAACAGATTACACAATCATGCAATATTAGTATTAACACTTTGTTTTATGCAATATAAGTAATAATTACCATGCTATCTTGATTCCACCAATAAACACTTCAGTTTTGGCAATATCAGCATGTATTAATTCAAAAATATATTAAACTAATAGATTAAACAAAAAATATACCACAATTTGTAATATAAGGGAGCACACATGTACCAGCAAGAGCCCTTTGATGGATTAAACAAGAAAGATAATGCAGCCAAAGTTATTTGAATTATCTTCATTTGCATTAAAAAACAACCCAAGTGAAAATACTACTCCAATGTTAGTTCTCAAAATGTTATCTCTACATCTCTCGACATCTTCTCCTTCCCCTACAATGTCAGACTAGAGCCGCGGCCAGTGCTGCCATCCTTAGCGCAGTAGCACTGCCAACACCATAGACGCGGAATTCTTCTCCCCATCGACTGGAGCAGCCCCACCGATCATAGCAGCCAATGGTGGATCTCCGTGGGGTCGAATATAATTAAAAATAATAATAAATATAATAATATATAAATAATTATTTTAAATTAAATATTACTTCATCCGTCCCACAGAATACGACTTTTTCCTTTTTAGTTCGTCCCAAAAAATATGCACTTTCTAATTATGGAAAGTTTTTTCTCTAATTAGGTAAGACTCATTATTCACTAACAATGTTGTACTTACTTTTCTCTCGCATGTCTATTACTTTACTAATTTTACATTAAAACTTGTGTCGTCCCCAAAATGCATATTCTTTATGAACAAGGGAGTATTATATTTTAAGTAGTCGATGAATATTTGTATATACAATAGTGTGTTCATCTTCCATTGCTTATAGCATCATATCCAAAATTAAGACCAAATCTACATCCTTAGATTTTAAAATGAGTGGATGAGATTGAATCTTACGAATTTCATAAATAGTAGACAAAATATCAAAATCTGTTATCAACATTTACTAAAACTAAAATAAAAAATATTAAATTTCATCATCCGAACGTCGTTGAACATATGCAATTTGAGATCTCGTTGGAATCCTTATAAAATTATCTTTAATTTAATATATTTTTTGAAAAAAATAATTTAAATCGAGAGAGTTATGTAAATTTAAAATTTTAAGATGATTTTAATGAAAGGAAATTGACATTAATACCCTTTAATTTTATTTATTAATTTTCTTAATTAAAAATATAATCTATGGCATTATTTCAACCACTAGATCTTCTAATCTAATAACTAAGATTTGATCTCGAGAATGCTAATTAGTTACCATACCAATTCAAAATTCTTTAACACCAAATATTTAACACATAATAATTTTAAAAAGTGATTAAATAAAAATGACTTGTGGTTGATGAAACGAAATTTGAGCCGACCTATTTAATTAATTGATATTAACATTTTAGGTGGCCTAACAAATAAGCAAAATAGGCCCAAAAAATTTCATTTAACCTAACTAATATGGAACCATCATCGTCTTTTTCATCAGCCGACTGGCCAACATCAGATTCCCACCTCTCTCCTCTAAGTTTATCTAATATTGTTCCTCTGTATTCTTATTATTTGGAAAAAGGTAGAAGATTTATGGAGTTGAAGCTTTCGTGGGTCGGAGGCGGAGCTGTGCTGTGTCAAAGGTCGAAATGACATTTTTCGGTGCACTCGTGACCACCGGGGCCGACGACCCCACGTGATCCCACCTAGTTCCCCGTTGATAGCAGCCTCATTCGGGATCTAAAGAGATCAAGATTGCTAGAGATAATAAACCACCTCATTGAGAGATAAAATTCCTAAAATATAAATTGTAGGTGTATAAATTTTAAGAGACATTCCAAAATAATAAAATAATCTACTAATATTTTATAGGGACGGATGCAATATTATCACAGAGGATCTCCTACTCCACTTCTCATGTCCACTCCTCATCCACCTCACAATCAAATAAAATAATATTATAACTATGAACAATTTTAATAAGTGTTAGTGAATTATTTTATTTGATTGTGGGGAGGTGGATGAGGAGGAGCTCGAGATCCTCTCCGATATTATCAAGAGATGAAATGTTATTAAGTGTTCTTATTCCATTATGTCTAGTCTCATATTCTAAGTATCAAATTCCACCCGCTTGAGGTGAGGGTTTGGATCCCCTATTTTGGCTAATTATACAACAAAGAATGTTGTTTCTCACATCCACGATATTTTATGCTCCCTCCGTTGTATAGTCGTGGAGACGTTTTTTTACACGTAATTTAAGAAAAATTATTTTAAGTGGGTTAAGTAAAAAATGAATAAAGTAGAAAATGAAAAAAGGTAAAGAGATGAAAAGATAATAAAATAAGAGATAGTAAGTAAATGAGAAGAAATGTGTTGACTTTTACTAAAATGGAAAATGATTCCACTATTATAACGTACCAAAATGTAAAAAGACTCCACCACAATCGAACGGAGGAAATAAAAAAAAAAAAAAATTACTCCCTCCGTCCTAGTTTAAGAGTCACATTTTGTCATAAAAGTCCGTCCCAGTTTAAGAGTCACATTTAGAATTTTTCATATTCTCGGCCATACAATTTTACCCCCATTTGCTCATCAAAATTACTCAAAATACTATTATACATTAAAATAAACAAAAAACAAAAATAAAAAACCAAAAAGTCAGTAACCACCTTCAACCAACTCACTTAATTTATTATCTTACTTTATTTAATATTATACACTCTATCATCTCACTCCATTTATTAGGCCATCCGCATCCCTATCTCTTAAACCGCCCTCTATCTCTCTTCACTATTCACGATTTCCAATCGTACTTTTTCGCTCATCTCTTAACTTACATATACAAACCTCGCATCCCTCCATCTCTTAATCATCTCATCCCTTAACTATTCATTCCAATTTCATTTTGTTATTTTTATTTCCAACAAATTCAATTAATAAAAACACACTTCATTAAATAAAAATTAAAATTAAAATTTAAAGGCCTAAAAGAATTAAAAAATACAATAATTAAAATACTCTAAATTAAATTATAAAAAGCTAACTCCGCCGGCGAATCATCCCCCGAAGTCGGCGGTGCACCCAAGTTAGATCCGAGTCCGAATACCAAGTTGAGCTTTCAAATGCGCAATTCCGTCCATATGGGCTTCAAATTGGGGAGGACTCATTTTTGAAGGCCCGAGCCCGCCTGGCTTGATTCGCCGCGGCCCCTCCCCCTCGCTCTAGCCGCCTTCGTCGCCTTGGTCCCTTGGGGCCGACGTCGTGAACCGGAAGACCCCCTGCATCATCGGTTGGCGTGCCCTCTTGTGAGGTGTTGCCTTCGCCGCCATCACTAGACTTGTAGTGGCCATACGCCGTGTGCTTCGCGCGTTTCGAGCCCGACTCGACACTGCCAGCCCACCTTTCAAGGTGGTGGACTTGCGACCAAACATCGACATGCTTGAAATCTTTACTAACGTCGTCTTTGAAGACCCGCAACGCCGCTCTCGTAATGTCGGCTCCACCGGCTCGCTTTGGTATTCGCCTCTTCCGCCGATATCGCGCAAAAATTTTGACACCTTTGTCGCATCGGTCCCAATGATGCGGAGCATCTTCACGTTGCGGGCAAAGGTCTTTTCACTTCGTGCGTTGTAAACTCGGTGTCTTTTTTCCAAAAACACAAGTGGGATTGTTGATTCCCGACAATAGTATCGTGAGACGCCTGATCAAGCGCGTACGAGCCAACGTCTCCTTTGCGTATGGATGACGGTGCCGCCCCATAACCTCGTGGTCGCCCTCTCCTCCTCTTCCTCCTTGGCTTTGACGCCGATCCGGCGAGCCTCCACCTTGGCCGGTATTCCAAAGTGCGTTCCACGTAGAAATTCTCCGAATTTGGGATAATCCCGCGATTGCCCGTACCTCGGGAGGGACGATAGTATGCATCCACATCAAAATGTGGTGTTTAGTACGCCGGTGGAGTCGTCGAGACTTGGGTGCCCTGACAACCGGAGTACCCAAAAGTTGTACATGCTCACCAATCGTCAAACGAGTTCAAGTCGAACCCCGAGCGCGCGAGCCGCCAGCGGCCGCGCCGGAGTTTCCATCGCCGGACATTTTTTCAGCAATTGGAGAGAAAAGAATAGATGAGTGTAGTGTTTATGTGCAAAATGGAGAATGGAAGAGAATGGAGTATTTATAGAATAATAAAAGAAAAAGAAAAATAAAAAAAATTGAAAAATTCGACCTTTGCAACGGTCATTTGACCGTTTAAAATTATTTTTATTTTATTTTTTTCGAAATTTCGATTTTAAAAAAAACAAATTTATGACATCAATTCGACGCCCACTCGCTGGCTCGGGGAGTGGGCGTCACGCCATCCCCCGCCGCTGGCCACGTGGCACGCGCGCGTGACGAGCGCCCAGCCGGCCTCTTCCGCGTCGACGAGCGGCTCGTCTCTTCGGGACGAGATGATGCCGCACGCCGTCTCGATGCCACTCGTCTCGTCGAGACGAGACCGAGACGACATCGAGCCGCATGCGGATGCCCTTACATACTCCACCAAATTCTTAAAACCCGTGCCATAACTAAATGGCACCCCCAATATGGACGGAGGGAGTAATATTTAATATGTTGATTTATGATTAAATTATTCCCTCGTGCAATAAGCCACAAGAAGGAATCTAAACCTGGAGAAGGTTTATCAAAGAATTATTAAATCCTAAACAAGTAAAACTAGGTTTATATTTCTATTTTGAGGAACATTTTTTTAGTCCACTTTGTAAGATCATTTTAAGTCAAGTAACTTTGAAAATATCATTTCAGTCCATCAACTATGAATTAATATCATTTGAAGTCTTTTTTTATTTCAGTTTTTTCGACGAAAATACCTCGATACCTTAAAGGATATATATTTTTAATAAACTTATCATATACTCATTTTTTTTATAAATATCTTTACAATATATTTTTGACAATTTTCTAAATATAATTCGACTTCAATATTATCACTTAATTATGTGACATGCAAGTAAAATTGCTTCTTCAATTTTTTATATTACGAATTTTAAAATTGAATAAAGAACTTTTCTTTAATAATAAAAAATTAAATAAAAAGATTTTCTTGCATGTCACAAAATTAAGTGATAATATTGAAGGAATTATATATTTAGAAAATTAATCAAAAATATATAGTAAAGATATTTATAAAAAATATGAGTATAGGGTAAATTTATTAAAAATATAAACCCTTTAGTATTGAGTTTATTTGTAAAAACTTAAATAGTAAAAGACTTCAAATGATATTAACACATAGTTGATAGACTGAAATGATATTTTCAAAGTTCACTGATTCTAAATGATACTTTGAAAGTCAGTGACCCAAAAAGATGTTCTCTTCTTTTAGTTTATTTATTTTGTGCTGGACTGGGTTAACATTACTAGTTTATGGGTTAAGTGCCGCATGTTTGTGTTGGTCGTAGTAATGGCCCATGTAGGCCAGTCTAATCAATTTTTTGGGCTTTAAGTTGAAAACTATGTGTTTCTCAAATTTTTATGAGTTTCGTGATCCACTGAATAACAGCAAATATCGTAACCAAAATCTGGTTGCATAGAACATTCAACTCCATTCCCAAAAGGCTTAATATTTGTGTGTGAGTTGACTGAGTGGCAGAGAAGTTAATGTTTAAGGCTAAAGATTTAAGGGACTTTAAACTTAAATTCATTTATTGTTGAAATACAAGCCACAGGTCTTAAAATCAAATAAAATAGATAATGTGACCAGAGTGCAGATAAATTACATCATTACTAACATATGTACATAAATAATTTTGCATGCAACAGCGTGATAACGGTTAATAGGGAAAAAATGTGAGACATCTAACAAATTAGCCATAGGATAATTATATAGCACAGAATTTTATGTATGATACAGTTAAATATCGATCCATACTCATATTTTAATAATATACTAGTATTCGCACATATTAATATATTTTTAAAAAATTAATTTTCAATTTTAAATTAATTAAATAAAATTAGAATCAATCTTAACAATGAACAATATGAGTAGCAATTTTAGTTATATGAGAATAAAAAATCTATACAAATCATCATTGAATCATAATAAATTTGAAACAAATCACATAATATAATGTTTAAACATTAAATCATGGAGTCAAAAAATTAAACAAAATGGATAATTACTCATAATTTTTAAAACTTCTTTATTCACTACCTTAACTTTAAAATTAAAATAAACTTGATCATTATAAACTAAAACCTTAAATTCTTCACAATTCGTCATTCTTCAACGGAACTATTGGTAAAATAACTCGTTTATATCTTTAAAGCGGTCCGCCTACCTAAAACTACAATAAAATAAGAACAAAATCAATTTGCACGCACAAATCAATAATCAATATGTATTAAAACCATAATGTTGCATAACCACAAAATCACCTCTGCCTTCCCTCGACCATGAGGTTTAAGCAACACCTAAATCGTCGCTGTCATGATTATCGGAAGAGTGCTGCCCATAACAAAAGATAATGTCATTCGCTATCAAGATATAACAAACTACTTCGAGTTTAAAATAGGCATGCACTTTAGCCAAGGATCTTTTTAAATAAGCGTGAGTAACATACACCATAAATCTAATGTCACATGTGGGAGATTAGTGGGAGAATAAGATACTGCTACGAATATAAAGAAAATTCATAATTTGATTTAAATACTTAGATGATCCTATGACAACGAAAACGAAACACCCAAGCAAGATAGGTCCAACAGGGAGTCGTTGCCCTTCTTTGCAAGTGGTCTCGAGACGGAACCTCGCTTTGTTACGTTCTTCTCAAACCTCTCCACTTTCTGTCGCAAGCCTCTTGGAAATTGTATATCGATAAAATTATTATAAATTCTTCAAAACGATGAATACCACAATGTGAGTTATTACTGAGCCCTTAAATGCTGCAATCCAACTATTGTGCAATATACTTTTGTAAAACTGACAAATACTCAGCCGGATAAGTGAATGAGAATAACCAAATTTAAATGAGATAGTAAAACCTCCAACTCATTCCACTTAATCACACATAACATAGTAAATCTCCCACTTACTCCACTTAATCACATATTTAATGGCCTTTAAACATATATATTTAATTTAATATAATTTTTTAAATTAAATAGCACTTGTAAATTTATCCAAAACTCCTCTTTTACATATTGTATAGATATTCAGCTTTCACATATATCGACGACAAAAAAATATACTACTAATAGTAATATTAAACTTTAATTCGAATCTCGAACAACACCTTGAGAAATAAAATCCTGACAAAGTTGATATTTGTGGACCATTCCAACTTCGCACATGCTATTCATTTCACACAAACCCCACCACTTTTTTTCGAACGGAATCAATGATGAGATTTCATTTAAATAGTGAGGAACTATAATGGCTCCAGCCTCCAGCCCTTTACAAAACGAAATAGGAGTAGTATCTCACAGAATTCAACAATTTCCTTCGATCATCCGATTACAAAACGAAATAGTATCATTGAGAAAACGAAAAGAAAAATCTTGTAAATAACTATTCATGAATATGTTTTGATTGAATACAATCAATTTTTAAAACTGACACACAACTTTTATTTAATTTAAATTAATTTCTAGTAATGGGTATTGAAATTCTACTACTTGCCGTTGGAAGCAGCGAAAATATCGCAGACAAGTTGCAGACGTTCACATTAATTTCAACGTGAATGTGGGTCCAAGTTGGCGTTTTTTGTCTTCATTTTTTTTCATTGCAGCAAGACTAATATCCACGTACATACAAGTTGCTGATAGTAATTTAATTTTAAATTTTAAATTTTAAATTTTATATTATTTTTTTTATAAAATATTACTCCTCCGCACTCACAAAGACGCTTTCGTTAATTTAATCTGTTCGATTAGAATAAGTATTTTTTAATTTTAAAATTCTTTTTTCTCTAAATGTATATAAGACTCTTATCCACTAATAATACTTTAATAACTGTTCTCTCTCTATCTTTCTCTTATTTAATCAATTTTGCATTAAACTCGCGTAAATTTAAATATATATTCTTTAGGATAAAGTGAGTATGAATGTAAGAAAACATTTCTGTTGTGCAATCAGCCACACAAGGGATTTAAACCCGTGTTTACTAGACAATTTAATAGTTCTCAATCTTATTCATAAAATGTACCCATTTTTAATTCATAATGTATTTTCAACTTGTTAAGCCTATCAATTTCAAATAATTATTTTCTAGAATAAAAATAAATTTATTTTTAAAAGATACACGTTATATCATGATTTCATTATTAGAGTGAAATATTGACGATAAAATTGATTAAAGTTGGAATATAATTGGAATAAAATAAATATAATTTTGTTATTGCATATAATAAAACTCAGTACTATTATTGTATGAAACAATACAATATACCATATCATATTTTGGCATGACATATAATGAAGATACTAGTGCAATAATACTACATTTTAATTCCATAAATTAGATTATGAGCTTAAATAAACATCCGTCGCGAACTTTAAAATTGTAAATTGATAAATTGATAGTAGTACGTAGTATCGAATTTCAAATGCATGTAGCTTAACTCGGACTACACATACACCCTACAAGCAAGTTAGCAGCTTCAGAATTGGATTATTTCCAGACATTTTTTAAATATTATAGCCTAAAAATATTTTCCTGAAATTTAACCACGTTAACTTGTCAATCAATGAATTAGCACTGCACCTAATTATTATAAACATCGAAGGGCAAAAACGGCATAATCACTACATAAATTTGATTGACCAAAGTTGAAGCAGAAATAGTAGTAGTAGTATTAATTATTGTGATAAATATCTAGGCGATGAACTGCCAATAATAGCAAATCGTTAATGGATAACTACTGTGAATCATTAACAGAGTTTTGGTGCAGATAATTTCTCCAATCATAAATTAAATTCAAACTCATTTTTGGATTTTTTAATGGAATAATACCAAATATAATGTTATTCTAAAATTTTATTAGAGAAATACTAAAAATGTGTAAACTTAAAGATGGTAAATGGTTTGAGTAAAAATACTTTTGTACATATACTCAAAATGGTTGAGATCGTTTAAATTGTTGAGATACCTAAATAGATGTGTCAGTAACATATGTAGGTGACTGTCCACGTCCATTTCCATAACCAAACTCCACGACCAATTTCCAGTAGAGAGATGAATTTAGAGAAATTGTAAAATTTGAATACTAGTGTTTCCCGCCTCATGAAAGTTGGTGGGCCGGCCGCTTGGATTGATTGCCGATTGGAGATATCTGATATCCCTCTCTTTGACTAGTTATTTTCGTTTTGACGCATGCCAAGTTCATGGAAGATAGAATCATCGTCTTCAACGCTTAGAATGAATTATTCCTATTATATATCTCTTTTCTCCTTATCGCTTAAATTATTTTCAAAAATCCTTCTAAACTCATATGGGGTGTTAGTGGTTGGAAATCGTGTCATGGGTCCATTTGTCCTTGGCTATATTCTAGGAACAATTACACTTCTTAGCGAGTCGACGAGTTCGACGAATCTTAAACCCAACTAATCGTTAGAAATGTCGATAGGTCGAGGCTCACCAACAAGTCATTGGGTTAAAAACCAAGCAGTTCATATTTTCCTTGTTTGTTCTGAACTCCGTCTTTCATCACTTTTAACCTATGTAAGCTTTATTTTATGTTTATCTTTTACAAACTAGTCAAACTACCGACATAATAAAGATAAAAGATATAATCATGTTATTTCTTGGCATATGATCAAAATTATGCAAGTTTAATAATTAAAACCATACAAAATCTAAGTGCATCACTGCCTTCTTTAAAGCTTATTTTGCTATTTTTTTAAAATAATGCATAGTTGAAAAAGAAAAATAGTTAAGCTCAATAGTCCCATATAAAAATAATTAAATGGAAAAGAAAATGATAATAATATTGCCAAAAATAAATACCCTATACTATTTACTACTTCCTCTGATCATCTAAAATGACAATTTTTCTTTAGATGTCCCATATAAATGAAACATTTCTATTTTTAGAATAATAGAGCAACTTTCTCTCCATTTAATATATCCAACAATTTTTTCATTTGCAATTAAAATATTTAACTCTTTGTTTTTCTCGTTCATTTAATACTCATGCAGTATCTTTTTTCTCTTAAAATAATACATTAAGTAGCACTCCTAATTTCAAAAGATTTCGTTCCGACCAAAAAGTGTGTCGTTTAATTTGAGACGGACGGATGGAATAGGGAGTATTAATAAGTGACAATAAGAAAAAGTGATATTCAAAGCTTATTTTTGTTTCGGTCCAAAATATTCACCATTATTTTATTTGTTTTTGTATTATACTTATTGCTGCCTGTATTTTGTTGTAATAACAAGTTCATAACCATTTGCCGAATCGGGATAACATTTTTCTGTAAAAAATTAAGAAAATGCAATTGTTGGAAATAACTAATACTCGTGTTTGAAGTCTATAAATACATTTAACACGTCACATACATGAAATGACAAACAACTTAATTGCCTTTTCCCAAAATAGGATTATTTTCCGGAATAATTTTTGTGAGTTTTCATTTTTCGAAGTTGTATCAGATTCATATGCTGACAACGTAAATAACAAGAGAAAGAAAAACGGATGAAAAAACAAAAACATGCTGGTGCTACATTCGAGAATAAGGAATAGTTGAAGGGTCTCTGTGCAAATGAAATAGTAGAACGCACGTACCTTCCTCCGTATCATCGCGGCGCCCAAACACAATCTCAGCCGCCCGTTTCAGCCGCGATACCCTAGGCCGCCTTCTATATAAACTGATTTCAAACCGAATTTCAATTTTAAAAATCCACATAATAAAATCGAAAAATTGAAAAGGAAAGCTAACTCATTTTCTTCTCTCTAAGTTATCCCCATCCTCTCCCCTTACTTTATCCACTAATTTCGAAATTAAATGGCGATGAATAATACGACGACGGCGTATGCCGGTTGGGAGGAGGTGTTGTTTTCGACGGAGAAGGGGCGGCGGAGGTTCACTATTATCTCAAATGCTGCGGCGGCGGCGGCAGAGATCTGGTGGTTGTGGGGAAGGAGAAGAGCGCTAGGAATATGCCGTATCATTACAAGATTAGGGATAACAAATTGGCGCCCTCGATTTTGAGCGGCGCTTCGGGGGTGAAGTTGAGGTCGAGACGAGAGGTCGTCGACTGGCTGGAATCAATAATTTCAGGTTCCATTCATTTTCATTTTGTTGATTGTCTGGGCTGATTTGTATCCTCTACCATGAAATGTGAGTTATTGGGGTAAAAGTGTTTCATTTCGGTGGTGGTGAGTTAGTTCCTAGTTTTGTTTTGTTCAAAATTTTCATTCTTTTACGTTGTTCATATGATTTTCTTCGAATTGAGTTTCGATGTTTTGTTCTCGATTTTGACCGTTTTGTGTTTTCCAATTATTTGAATCTGGATATGCTCTTTTGCATCTGGGAGATTTTTTTTTTTTTGGGGGGGGATTTGGTTCGTGTTTTCTTTTCTGGAGCATATTTTACCTTTCAATGTGTGTTTCTCCAAATATTTATGGGGATGAGTAATAGTATCACGTTTTCCGCTTTACCCCCAAATTTACTGGGTGAGTACTTTCTGGTGTTTTTTTAAGTACTATATATTCTTCGAGTTAAATTGAAAAGGTTGAGTTTAAGTTCTGGCGGGATCTGTGAGAAATGGGTGCAAAAACTGTTATTCTTGCTGCGTCTTTTATGTTTGAGCAAATATACTCCATGAACGAAATAAATTTTGGTTCTGGTTGTTGGGGTGTTTTTCTCCGTCTGGTGTCTTCTTTTATTGCGGCTACAGTTTTGGGTAAAGCAATGGCTTGAATTAACAAGTTTCTATATTTACTTGCCATAAGTTAGCGCAGCCTTGTCTCCCGGATGAATGGTGGATCTGTCTTTTGTCTGAATTATAAGTATATCTTTAGCCCTATTCTCCATGGTGCTTAATATATCTGTGGCATTTAGGAGGTTGGCTGCACTGTTTTATGAGAAATCATTTTACTTTGAATATCCTTTTAACCTTTCTCTTTTCAATCTTGAAAAAACCATCTTAACTCCAGTGATGCTCGCAAAGATTTGTAAGTGCTAGTTGAGAGACTCAGAACCCAACTTCCTTTTATTGGTGAACATCTGAAAGTTCTCACACAGTCAATACTATCTTCCTCTGTGTTTGCTTAATTTTTCTATGTTTGATTTGTGGTGATCATAACTTGGATGCAGAGTGTAAGCATATGCAATTTGTACAGACAGTTTTAACAGTTTGTTTGCTTTTAGTCTGATTTTCAGTTAAGTCTCTAATGTAAATGCATGTTCTACTAATTTGTTAAATTTTAATGAAGCTTCTAGAAGGTGGCTCTTTCTTGTTATGCTAATTGTTTTGTGTACCTATGCTTTCAGATGACCAGCCGAATAGTTCTAGACAATTTGGAAGTAGTATGGATAGGGATTTGGATGATGACGTTATTGAGGTTAGTTAGTGGCATGGTTTCTGTTTGTGCTTATGGTTAAACCTGTCATTGCCAGTGATTATATTGGTCCATGTGTCTCATTTTGCTTGATCTTTTTAGGATGTTATGAAACAGAAGTTAGGTCGGTATAAAGCTGAATCTATGTGGATAGGTTCTTCGTGGATGTGCCGGAAAAGGCGTAGTCATTATCAATCGTTCTGTCACAATGGAGCTGTGATTTCTGTAAGCACAATTCCCAAATTTGCTGCTTTTACTGGCAATGGCATGCAAGTGTTATCATTTTTGTGCTTTAATATTACCTCTTCTAATGCTTTTTAAGTAAAAATCTTCCCTTGACTCGCAGGCTCAGGAATTTGTGTATGTATTGGCTGAAGAAGGCAAAAGACTTGTTGCTTACTTAGATGATATGTACGAAGACATCAGAGGAAACAAGATGGTTGTGGTACGATGGTTTCACAAAATTGATGAGGTTGGTTTTGTTTTACCTCATGATTATAATGACAGAGAGATTTTCTTTTCTCTGTGTCTTCAAGATCTCAGCATAGAATGCATTGATGGATTAGCAACCGTTCTCAGTCCAGAACATTATGAGAAATACATAAGCGAAGCAACAAATACACTGTTGATGCCTTTTGTGTGCTCTAAACTCTTTGAGAATAATGATGTTAAGCCTTTTGACATAACACGAGTTAAAGGTTATTGGAAGCAGGAAATATTCAGGAAGTCAAAAAGAACTGTTGGCGAGTCTGTTGGATTAAAACCCAACAAGAGAATTCGCTGGTCTAAAGAGAGTGAGCTATATTCAAAGTCCCCTGACAATGGAGAGTCTGGTGTGACCAGTTTACAAGTCATTAGTGGCACTTCTCTAGAGTGTAAAGTGGGGGTAAAAAAGGTAACAAGAAGGAATATGGCTCCTGTATATCTTTGTCAGCTCGAGATAATACTCCACCACCCAAGTCTGATAAATATTTTGCTGTCGGCTCCCAAGTTGAGGTGCTTTCTCAAGATAGTGGCATCAGGGGCTGCTGGTTCAGGGCTTTGATTATTAAGAAACACAGAGATAAGGTCAAAATACAGTACAGGGATGTCAAGGATGCAGTTGATGAATCAAAAAATCTAGAGGTAAGGATGATGTTAGTTTTTGTGCTTTAGTAGTTAAAGTAGGATTCTTTATTGGAGTTACTAATTTGTTCTTTCATTATATGCAGGAGTGGATCTTGGCCTCTCGAATCGCTAGACCAGATGCATTTGGTATTCGCTTTGTCTGGAAGGACCACTGTTAGACCAACCCTGTCTTCTGAAAAGGGGAACATATCTTGTGCAGTAACTATCGGCACTGTTGTTGATGCTTGCGGCATGATGGATGGTGGGAAGGGATTGTTGTGAAGAAAGAATCTGAGGATAGGTTTAATGTCTATTTTCCAGGTGTGTATGATTAGCTTCCCGTTATTTGTTATCCGAAATAACTGAATATACTAATACTGATATCGACATGATCATTGCAATAGACGCAAAAGCAAGAGTTTACGTTCCATGCTGGTGATTTGAGGCATTCAAATGAGTGGTTCGACAATACGTGGCAAAATATCAAGCAAAGGCTGGATGTTCTATCGGCTCTCTATGGCAGCAACAAAATATCCGATACCAAGAAAGATGAGTTGCCTTCATTCGATAACAGAGAAATTGCTGCTGCTTCCTTGAACGAAGATGCTTTGCATCAGAAAGTGATCAAAACAGGCGATCCAACGCCAGTCCGAGATGGTAAAATGGTAGTTGAGTCTCAAGCTTTCAGAGACCTAACAAAAGATTGTCTGCTTGGTCAGCTGCGATGGAGATCATCAGGGAAAAGAAGACGCTCTCGAAGCCCTGTCAAGGCCGGAGTGGAGGCAGCATTCAGGGATTCTTTGTTAACTCAGCCTTGAAGTTAGATCCAGACAACTGTAAATCTTTAAGAGATTCTCGTTTCAGTTCATCTGTCGTCCCACCTATGTCAAACTTGGTTGTGTCAAGGTGATGCTCCTCAGTTTCTGGTGTACATATGCAGCTGTTGTTCAACCTGACTTAGAATGTAGATTTCCATAATTTTGTGTAGAGAGATGTTTAGAAAATCGAGAAGCGCAGCCCCTGAAGAGCTTGCCCCGTGTATAAATTAGGTGACCTGAGTGTGCCATGTTGCTCTCAGATCCTAGGCAGTTTTGGTGTAGCAAAAAGCTTTAGGTGATTCCCAATTACTTAGGATGTATCTGGATTTCTACTGAAATCCGTTGTAGACTGTAATTATTCTTTTTAAATCAAAGTTGTGTAAGTTGTTCCATTCAGCTTCTAATGAAATCGTGTGTTATTCTAAATTCTCTCTGGAAGCACGTTTTTTTTTGTATGTGCTGACATAGTATTTAGTAAATATTATTTGTTGCTTAAAATGAAACAAAATATCCAATTTCTTGCAGTTTATAAGGTCTTTTAAAATAAATTTCCAGAAATCCTCTGTCTAAGTCGTAGCCGTGTGGAGAATGATCACTCCATAAAATAACACTAAAAATTTGATTGTCCAAGTCAAAATATGTTTATTAAGAGCATTACAATTTTCAAGAATCTGGAAAACGAGTACTTAGTTTTACCTGAGACGGATGACCTCCCACCCAAATACAATCCTTTTACCCATATAATTACCTAATCAAAAATTGACCTGATTGGTTTCTCACAGCAAATTATGAGAGGTAATTGAGATTGTTGAATCTTCAAAGCAACATTAGCCCAATAATTATTATGTGTGAAGAATTAAATTAAAGCCAGTGTGGGGGCCCTTGATCAACTTAAGCTCTTTTTGTCAACTCCATCACATTTTCACCACTTTGGCAAACATCTAGTAGGAGTACTATATATGGAGTACTTTATATGAGTGAGTTTTATCTGAAAAATTCCCTTCCTTAGATAGCATCGTTGTTTGTGTTGCCAACTAAAAAAATAGGCTTTTCCACTATCCTTTATTTGTGATCCTTTTTGGCTTGTTTGATTAGTGTTTCCAGTAAGCTACAAGGCATGTCCATGGCCACTTTCCACGGCCGCCGCCTCTCGGAGACCACCCTCGCCGCCGTGGAATCACTAGCTCTGCCCCTTGTGAGAGCACTATATACATTCATTATAACCTTTTTTGCTGTTTTTTTGTTGTGTTAATTTGGTTGAATTTCAGGTGCAAGAAGTGGTGTTTTTGGCTGATTTCCGGTGCCCCAAGTGCCAGAGGAGGGTGGCGGAGATTATGGCCAAAATGAATGGTATGTGAAATTCCGCCATAGGATTCTCTTCGCTAATTGACTTTTTCCTTTCTAGTGACATCTACATTATATTTTCAGTTTTCTTGATTAATTACATAATTTGAGCGATGGCTAACTTGCTAGAATTAATTGCGTGGGTGATTATTTTTTATTACTCCATTTTTTATGGAGATCGGACAAAATTTGAACTCCAAATCTTGTTTTTTTGTTGGAAGGAAAAGTTGGGAGAATGGAGAAGTTGTCTCTGCCTCATAATAAACCAATTTTAAGTTTTAACGCACTGTCTTTTCACCTACTACTAAATTCCAAGATTTTAATATACTGACAAAGAATCACAGCTTGCGCGATAGCTATTTTTCTATTCTTTTTCCCTGCATGTCTGGTAAATTTATTTTGTTATGGTGATCCAAGTAAAACATGTGTCAATGTCATATTAGCATCTAAATTCAAATAGTTGCTCGTTTTTGGTAAGCAGGGGAAACTCAGTCGGTGGTGATTAGTGTATTGGAGAAGACGGTGACGCTGACGTGTGAGGGAAAGCCGGCCAGCCGGAACTCATGGAGCAAGACACCCCTATTGTTGCGCCTCTTGCGCTATTCGTGCAATTAACTTCTAACCTAATGTACTTGAGGATCAAGACACATTTACTTACTTACTAGTGCAGATTTGTAAATAATATTCTGTCACAATACTACAATGTTTGGAACATTTCCTTTTTTATTTAAAGATTTAGAAACACATTTGGTAAATAAGCAACAGAGCAAGGTAATGGTGCGTGTAGAAGATTCGTTCCAACGGATCTAGCCATTAAGTAAAGGAAGAAAATGAATCGAATTCTAAAAATTGAAGTACTTAGTAACGCTAATGGCGGCACTGAGCAAATTCCTCCTGTCCTACCATAGTTGGTTTCAAGATTTTTTCAAGTTTTAATGTGAACATTTTCAAGATGTAAACTTTAATGGTATAGAACATTTTCAAGATATAAACTTCAATGGTGGAGTTACGTACTATCTCCGGCCTTTTAAAAACAAAACTTTTGAATCTTTACATTTTACATCGATCCCACAATCTATTAACACTATTTTTACTATTTTTTTCTTTTCTTCTTTTTATTTTACCTATTTTTCATTTCCTCTCTTTTTTTATGGATTATTTTACTAATTCTCCCCTCTTACTTTACCATTTTCATTTAGGTTTTTAAAGTTTCTATTTAGTATATTCTCCTCTCTTACTTTACCAATTTTCACTTAAAATCAGTGACGCTTCTAAAGTTTCTATTTTCCAAAGGAGTGGTAGGAGTAGCTTTTTTTCTTTGTATAGATATATTTTTTGAATTAAAACTACAGTAGAAATCGAATTTCAAGTAATTAGAATAATTTGGTAAGAAAAATTATTAAAACTTTAGGGGTAATTGAATTGTCCCTCTTTATATTCTAGCCATCCGCAACGCGTCTCTATCCGTCTCTTAACCGTCTCATCTTTTAACTATTCACGGCCCCGCACTTTTTCAAATTTCATCTCTTAACTAAGAGACAACACTCGATCCCTCCATATCTTAAACTATTCATTCAATTTTATTTTTTATTTTGAATTCAAACAAATTCAATTAATAAAAACACACTTCGTTAAATAAAATAAAATTACAATTTAAATACCTAAAAAATAAAAAAGACATAATTAAAAAATTAGAAATTACAAATTGCACACTTAAACACAAAAAATATGTGTTTGTGTTGTGTAAAATGGAGAAGAGTATATATAGAATAAAAAATTTAAATATGACCATTGAACGGTCATATTACCGTTTTTTTTTAATTTTAATTTTTTTTTTGAAAAATTGTTTTTTTTTTAAAAAAAATTGAATTACGACGTCATATTCCGACGCCCACTCGGAGTCAGGCGAGTGGGCGCCACGCAGCCGCTCCAGCGCACTCGCCGAAGGCCGGTCTCGCGAGCTCGAGGCCGGCCTCGCGGGACGCGTCGAAATGCGAGATAGCTGTCTCGCCGGGACGAGACGGTCCACATCGCTTGCCTCGACGTTGCCTCGCCTCGTCGAGACGAACCGCGGCGAGCGGATGCTTCTTAGGTACTTAAGAATTCCATAAGATCTGTATGAGTCACAAATTGTTTGGCTATTTGTTCGCGGAATATTGAATCGATAGATTTGGCGAACTTACCCTAACCCTACATCTGCATCTCTTCCGCAATCAAGATTTCATCGCTGTACCTCCTCTACCCTAATTCTGTTCGTTAACCCTAAACCCAGCGACTATGCCCGGTGATTCGATTGAACCAACGCGCCGCAAGCACCGCCGATCCTCCTCCCCCGACGACGCGGAGGAGCAATCCAAACGCCGCAAACATCGCCATCATCACCGCCACCGCCACCGGAGTAGCAAAGAAAAAGCAGAAACGACCAAGCTGGAAGAATTGGATGGTGATAGAATCGATGATACCGAGGTTGAATTAATGAAATTGGAAAGCACTACGGAGAACGGTGTAGGTTCTTTGAGCGAAGTTCCGGTGAAGCGTAATGATTTTTCTGGGTTTGATTATGAGATGGAGGAAGGCGAGATTGTGGAGGATGATGGTTTGGTTGATTTTGTTAATGATGATTCTGACAAGTTCAAAAAGGATGTTGGGTTTGGGGATATTAAGAAGAATCCACAGTCTGATGTTGAGTTTCGGGAAATTAAGAAGAACGGATGTGATGATTTTAACATGGTGTGTTCAGTTCCCCTTACTCTTTCTTACATTAGTTGTTAATCCATAATAGCATTCATTGCTTCATGGGGTTTATAGGTTCTTTCGGTATCTGTTGCATATGTTTGTTTCATGAATATGGTTTTTGTGTTTTCTTATAACGTCGTCTTTCAATTTGTATATGAAATTTTCCACATTGCCAAGTGTTACCAGAGTTTGTTAGTATTTTGGAAGTTGGAACTCGATATCATGAGCTCCCATACTTCCTCCTATGTTTTTGCAATGAGTTTCTGATCAAATCAGTAGTGATAGGAAGATGTTCTGCGTCTCATGCAAATAATCTTGCTGCATTACATGGATCCGGCAAATTTTATGAAAAGGGGAGTCTTGCACCCGTAATTACATTTTGGTGTCAGGCAAAGTTCCCTTAGGCGTTTCCACTTTCCAGAAGACTGAAATGATGGCTTTGAATTGATTGTAAGACTTGGTTACATGTACAGAACTTATTTTGCAAGCATTGTTAGTTATGTATGATTTTGGCTTGTTGAGTAGTGTTCCTTCATTTTGTTTCTTTTCAGGGATTTAATGAGATAGTTTGGAAACAGTTGATAAAAAGTTTCAGAAATTGGGGAAGGACAAAACAGATAGCAAAGAAAGTGCCGAGATAGATCAGGAGAGATTATCTAATTCTGTGAGTCTTGCAAATGGTGGTTATGGACATAAATATCAGGAAGTGGATAGTACACGTTCTCTAGAGATGATAAGAGATTCACAACTTTGTTGATGAAGTTGATCGAACAGGTTTGAGGAAATTCATCTTCTGAAAGCCTGGGGCGGATCCAACTCTCATGAAATCACTGAAAGAGATCATATAGTAACCTATTGAGGTCTCCTGAATTGTCTAGGAAGGTCGTCCGTCCCGGTCCGAAGTATCTACGTGAAGCTTCTGTGGAGACCCCTATGTAGGGAGAGGAAACATCGGAGTGGATCTGACGATGAACGGACTGTTAGAGATGCCAACTTACAGACCCAGCTGCAGGGACATAAAGGATAAAGAACGGGAGCGTACTTCTCATATATGGATATTGGATGTTAATATGTTGTTTACTGTTTGATTTTTTCTTATGGTATTTTTATGTTTCGTTAATTCTTGCACCTTATGTGTCAGTAGTGGATACAGAGGGAGAATCTTCAGCACAAGTGATATCTGCTGAAGTTCTACCGGAAAACTCTGACAATCAGGCCGAAGGAGCAGATGATTATGTTCCTGAACCGTCCTTTGCTGTGGGGAAATCGCCTTCACAAAATGGTCTTTCAACTGTTGAAATGGCCACTGGAACTGGTGGGCTAGGAGAGGGTACCCCCAAGGTATTGTTGTTACCCTTGATTTAAAACATTTTGTGTATTATCAGCAATCATGAATGACACCTTTTGTTGGTTGTTTGTGTGGTCTTTATATTGTAATCATGTCAATTGTCAAAGAATGATGTGTTTCCTTATGGAATTGTTGCAGAGCGAGAGATCCAATGATATGTTCTGTGATGATATTTTTGGAGAATCACCTGCCGGAGCTCGTAAAGCGGTTAGTCGTGGTTCTTTTTTACTGAATTAAATTTTTAATTGAAGTCATGTTTAATCTTTCCCCATGTTGTAGTTCTTTGATGTGCTTCTCTTTTAGGAGCCATTTATTGCTTCTCTTCTTATTTGGATCATACACTTCTTCAGGGTAAAGGGGATGGTGTAGCTGCTGAAAAGAGTGGACTTAATGACAATTGGGATGACGCTGAAGGTTACTATGGTATGTGCCTGACCATTAATATCTCTGGTTCATTATGTCTGTATACATGTTTTTATAATGATCCATGATATCATCTTTGTGATGCTTTTGGCTTGGTTAAATACCTATTTCCTGGTAAAACATGTTTCTTTTATAACTCAAAACATATCATACTTGGTAAAAATTGGAGTTTTTGGTGGAGTTGGGTTTGGTGAAGTCTCATTTTCATGATTCGGATTATCGCCAAACCCCCAAGGTCTATATGCCTATTTGTATTCGTGTATCTGCACTATTTCTGAAAGTGTAAATTTTCTGTTGGATCTAATTGTAGCCTCATTATGTTTTTGACAACCAGGCTACCGTTTTGGGGAAGTACTTGATGGCCGTTATGAGATAATAGCTGCCCACGGAAAAGGTGTATTTTCAACTGTTGTTCGAGCAAAGGATCTAAAGGCAAAATCTGATGATGCTGAAGAAGTAGCAATCAAAATCATACGTAACAATGAAACAATGTGACTACCTTTCTTTAGCTTTAAATAGTTGCGATCATTGGAAACCCTGTGCTGACCATCTTAATGTTTGTGTTTTATCTTCAAATACAGGTATAAGGCAGGTATGGAAGAGTTGGTCATTCTAAAGAAGTTAGTCGGTGCTGACCCTGAGAGAAAGCGCCATTGTGTTCGTTTTCTTTCTACCTTCAAGTACAGGAACCATCTATGCTTAGTTTTTGAATCTCTTCATATGAATTTACGTGAAGTTCTGAAGAAATTTGGTCGTAATATTGGCCTGAAGCTTACAGCTGTGAGGGCATATGCTAAGCAACTATTCATAGCATTGAAACACCTGAAAAATTGTGGTGTTCTTCATTGTGATATCAAACCAGATAATATGCTGGTATGCTGGCAGCTTCCTCTTCTTTTATTTTCTAATTATGTTTTAGCTTCCCTGTATACCATTTTGAATTGATAAGTTTGATTTCTTTCTCTAGGTGAATGATGCAAAAAATGTGTTGAAGCTTTGCGACTTCGGTAATGCCATGTTTGCTGGTAAAAATGAAATCACACCATATCTTGTTAGCCGTTTTTATCGTGCCCCTGAGATAAGTAAGTGTGACACTATTTGCTATGTAATATTGCTTTCTTTTTTATTCTTTTTTCTCATAATTAATCGGGTTTATTTCTGTCTTCAGTTCTAGGACTATCATATGACCATCCTATGGATATTTGGTCAGTTGGTTGCTGTTTGTTTGAGCTTTACACCGGGAAGGTCCTATTTCCTGGTGCTACTAACAATGACATGCTTCGTCTTCACATGGAACTGAAAGGTCCTTTCCCGAAAAAGATGCTGCGTAAGGTAAGTAAGAAGTTTGGTTGTTTGTGCTGGGCATTTTTGATGCCCCTATTTTGTTTGTTTTGTTATTTGATGGTCATGTGTACTTGCTACTTTGTTCCAGGGAGCATTTACTGATCAGCACTTTGACCAGGATCTAAATTTTCTTGCAACAGATGAGGATCCAGTCTCCAAAAAGGTTGGTATGCTACGTTTAGATTGCTTAGCTATCCCTATATATAATACTCCACTTTCATGTCATCTTTGCTTTTGTTGAATTTTCACTCTATTTTGGCAGCCGATAAGGAGGTTGATTGTGAATATCAAGCCAAAAGACTTTAGCACATTAATTTCAGGATCCCCGGGCGACGATCCAAAAATGGTTGCTAATTTTAGAGATCTTATGGAAAAGATATTTGTCTTGGATCCAGATAAGAGGATGAATGTATCACAGGCCTTGAGCCATCCTTTCATCACGGGCAAGTGAACCATGATGATGATTTCTGACTACAGAACTGCTGTTGCATTAGATACTCATGCATTTGGTCTCGTCTCAATACTGAATTATCTAATTGGACATTTATCTGTCTTTGTCTTCTGTCTGGGAGCGAGAGTTCAGGAGACATTGAATGGGGCATGGTTGGAGTTCTTTGAGATGATCTTGGGGAAGGCAGTTATGGAGTTCTATCCATGGATTGTTTTCTGTTTCTATTGTAAGAAACTCACTGAAGGCGTTTCCTTTGCTTGTACTAATTGTTAATGATGACAATCAAGAAAGCTTTAGAAATCATTGTTTTTCAGTCATTCGGGTTTACTTCTACTCTCGATCTGGTATTATTAGTTACATTAGTGGCTCTAGTTTCCTCAGCATAGAGATCTGAATAACACTGCCTCCACCTATATATATGTATATAAGACATACTTTTTAAATCTGTTTCTTTTTCGGGATTTTATTCCTATACTCTATTGTAGGACATTTGGTTCTGGAGAGTCTAATCTAATCTTTCATTCAGGACCCTTCATATGCTATGAGGAAACTGTTCAATGGTTTAGATGATTAAAGGCATTCTGGAGAAGGTACCTTGGTTTGTCTTTTAGGAGTTTATGTGGTACCTTTAAGAACTAACCAATTTGAACGCGAATTATTCTAATGATTTTTATTATTCACATTGGTTTGGGTAGTCAAGTTCATGAATGGTAAATTTGACAGCAATATTTGCCCTTCTCTGTGACTCGTCTATTAGCATCTGAATGTTTGAATGAATGCTTGCTAGTAAATTCATTGTTGGTTTATTTTGTTGCACCATATGTGCCTTCGCATGGGTTTTGTTTTCTTGCTTCTGCCTTAGAACTTTCATATTACGTACATTGATGTTGACATATATCTGATCCATGGTTTGGTTGTTCTGGAGGACTGTATGCCCTGAAGATGTTTGGATACTGCTCTGGAGCATGAAATAACTCATGTAAGTTTCGCGTTTGACATTTCTATTCCATTTTTCTTTTTATCTTTTTCTTTCTCTGTTGGTGGAGGGAGGGTGTTTTGGTAATGTTCCATTCAATAAGTTGTTCCAAACCTCAATCATGACCGGCATCTGTTGTGTTTGTAGGTTGAGCATCCCTTCACACTGGTAAGTGATTATGTGTTGCCTATTGTCTTCAGTCTCTTTCTTTTTTAGCTGCTAATCAGGTTTCTGATGCTAAGACGTCCTTGGCATCATGTTCATCTATTTATTCGATTTCATTCAAATGACTGCCCAATTCGTTTCCATTTTTTTGATTGACAAACCCTGTGTCACCTTCATTAGGCTCATTTGATCTAGAATCAATTATGTCTCTGTCTTTTAAGTTACTGTTACTTGTGGCAAGCTTATAATCAATATTCTCGTCTCATTGATATTTTGTTGGGGATTCTTCTTCAACTATAATGTTTCTGCGTTCGTTGAAAATATGATGCAAACGTGTACCTGTGAAGAGCAACGATGCTAAGCTGGTTTCATAAAGCATAAATACCTTAGGAATTGTGTACTTGACTAAACTTCCCAATCTCCGAAATTCAATTTTGATTGCCGGAGACTCACAAGTAGTGATGCATTATCTTGTTTCATTTGTCCATGAGCAAATGTATAGAGACTAAATCTGTGATTGATGTGTTCTTGGTCTTATTTCTCCTTCATGCTTTGTATCTTCACTTTCTACCACTGTTCATTTTCATACACGCAGAAACGAGGTAACTTTTTCTGTTTAATATTTTGTTTAATGATATGCAAATTGTGTTAGATGGTATCTGGCAGAGTTCTCAGCTTTGTTCTTTTTAATTTACAGTCCCTTTTCCCCATGAAGCATGTATATTTATCTCTTCTACATAATTTATAGCAGTTACACATACCCACCATGTACAAACTGTTGAATCCTCGTCTAAATTGCTTATTTGCGTCTGGATTGCCTTGCTTCAGCCCAGCCCTGTGTTATCGAAGGACTGCAAGCCGACACCACAATCCACATCTGTATTCTTGACTAAGTTCCTCCGTTTGAAATAATAATTGAAAGAAGATGAAATAGCTGGACTGAAACGTAAATTAATCCAACTAAAGAAATACCTTGAATATGTTAAGGTATTGAAAAAGTTAAAACAAATTATTTGAATGCCTATTACAGAATATACTAGAAATGATTTTGACCGAATTTTTATGGAAAAGTAGCATACCACATTGTATGCTTTAACGAAAATGTCAATATGAGCTAATGGCATACATTTACTTTTAACGATCTTTTTCGAAAATGCTAAATTTGTGGTACGTTTATTTTTAGTACGGTTACCAAACTGATTTTTTGTATGCCATATTGAAATCTGATCTATCGATTTTTAGTAGTATATCGTATCAACATCGAGTATCTTGTAATCTTACGAAATACTGTATTGAAATCCTTAAACCAAAACAATACCTTTATTTGCTATGGTATGATCATAAAGAATTTGATATAAAAATTTGGATATTTACCATACCGCGTACTGTTACTATATTGAAAATTTGGTATTTAAATGAGGCGCCAATATATGTGATACAGCAATTTCAGCTGAAATTGCAGGAGCAGCAGGGTAAGTAACTGGAGGCAAAATAAATCTTTAATGACTAGTATCATGCCACCTCGTCATTATTCTGTTAATAGTCTCAGTTCTGTTTCCGCCCACTCTCTACTCTCTACTCTTAGCTCGTGAATTCGATATTTTCCGGCGTCGAATAGAAAAACCGGACTACCGCCAGCGGCGGCGGAGTAAAGACATTCGAAGATGCAATCCTCCACAGTGACATTATGCACCGCCGTTTCTCCGCCGGCGATAAATTGTGCTTCATCTAGACCGTTGCGAATCGTCAATTTTAAAACACCTGCTTTGATTTCTCGTGTAGATTTCATCGGCGATGACCGGATTAAACGACGCAGTCTGTCAATTTCTAGTAGAGGCGCACGGCGGTTGCGTTTGAATCGAAATTTCATTTCTAGCACCACTGCCGCAGCTGGCGGCGGCGGCGGTGGTTCCGTTTCGGAGCTGAACGACGGCGCTAGGAAACTACTGCAGGTTATTCTGTGGATAGCTGAGGCTGTTTATATCGTTTGGCTCTTCTTACTTCCCTATGCTCCTGTAAGTGTAGCTCCTTTATTTAATCAATAATTTAGCTTAATTTCTACTTTTTTAGGTATTAAGTATTTTTATTTCCGCAGCAGCTCTGTTTATGGATCAATTCATTCATACTTAAGTTTGATTGTATCTGTGAAATTTCATTAATGTTTGAGATTCTGAGGAGAATGTGATTGCAGATGTTGCTCTTTAGGCATAAATCATAATGCAACTTCGAAATGAATTAGAATTTTACTGCTGATTTATTTGCTTGTAGGGGGATCCTGTCTGGGCCATTAGTTCAGAAACAATCAGTTCTCTGATAGGCCTTTCACTCAATTTCTTCTTTATTCTGCCTTTGACAAACTTAGGTAATACTTTCTTCAGTTGCATCGTCGTATTTTATACGGATATATATGCTACTTACTCTCGAATTTGATGCTACGTGATATCAATTTGCTGCTGTTTTATGGCTTATTGCAAGTATCGTGATCATGTGTGATATTGTGCTTTGGCAGAGCAGTCGGTATTCATCTCATTGAGGCACCAGTTCTCCATCCAGTAAGTTTTGCTGGTACAGCAAACTTTTAGGGCCTCGTTCTGTTTTAGGCTGATTTCGTATGCTGTTATCTTGTTTTGCTTAGATGTCTGAGGGATTATTCAACCTTGTTATTGCGTGGACGCTGATGTTTGCTCCTCTGCTTTACACTGATAAACTGAGAGGCAGATTCAAGGGATCAATTGATGTATTATGGGGCTTTCAGATGTTTCTCACAAACAGTATGCTTCTCAACTTGTTTGTGCTTGCCACACACACACACACACACACAGTCATTTGATATTGCTTTGCCAACTATGCTTTCATGATATTACCCTTTACATGCTCATCTCATTTGCAAATTCTATAGTTTTAATGATTCGGATTGTGTCCTCTACTTTTATTGGCTGCAGCGTTCTTGATTCCTTACATGGCTATACGTCTGAACGAGGCTCAAGAGGACGACACTCCAAGAAAGACCTCTCAACTTGGTTCAGTCATGACAAACGGAGCAGCCATTGTTGGACTCACTGGTGGGATTGTAAGCTTGCTGTCGATAGTTTGGGCCTTTTACGGCCGAGGAGATGGTAATTTTGGAGATTTGGGAGAAAGACTGGAGTTTCTGCAAAACTATCTCGGATCCGAGAGACTTGCCTACGCCTTCATCTGGGATATCTGCCTGTACCTAGTTTTCCAGCCATGGTTGATAGGCGACAACCTCCAAAACATCCGACAAGACAAAGTTGATTCGGTTAATCTTCTCAGATTCATCCCAGTAGTCGGCCTAGTCGCCTACTGCCTCTGTTTAGACACCAGCAAAGAGACATAGCCTTATATACTACTACTACATGTGTTACTAATGCCTTGATTATTTAACAGATTCCAAAACTTCATTCTTGAATATGTGTTATATCTTGATAAGTTTGCAATGAAAAGGGCCCTTTCTATTGAGAGTCAAGCAGGTAAAATTACATCACAAAGTCAAAATATTACAACATGAAGTGCCGAATTCAAGACAGATTGCCACCACTCTGCTGCCAGAGATTGATGATGTCCGTGGCCTGATTGAGAAGAATGATCATCTTCTTCTGCGAGATCCACGGCTTGCTCTCTAGAGTCGCCTTGAGCTCTTCCCACGCATCCTTCCTCGGCCAGAAGAAGTAAGGGCTCAGCGGCACGGAGCCATGCCCCGGTATGCTCTGATCTAGCCCGAGACCGATGTTCTTCTCCATCCATATGAACTTCAGCACCAGCTGCGGGCCACCCACGGTCTGCTGCTTCACAGCTGACTGGTAATAATGTATCGAAAACACACACTCACTATGTGCATTTCATGATTGGTAATGTATAATAACAGTAGATATATAAATTGTGATAGAGCAATGCTAATAAAAATTGAATCTTTTTTTATGGTGAAAAGCTAATTGAGCAGTGTAGGTGAACCTGAGGTTGTGGGACGATTTCGGCGGCAGTTTCTGCCGGAGCTACTTCGGCGGCGGCGGGCTTGAATTTGAGGTGAGTAGAGCGCAATTGGGAAACTCTTGGGTTCACAGAAAATGAGGTTTTTGAGGGTGGGGAGGAGAGGTTCTTGAAAACAGAGGAAGGGCGGCTTGTAATAGGGCCCTTTATGCTTGGTTGCACTGACATGGATAACATCTTCTGCTTTTCTCAAAATTGAGAGAGAGAGAGGAGAGGAGAAGGAGAGATGGAGAGGATTGATGTGATAACTGATAAGGTATCCAATCTAGAAGAGAAGGGAGGGGTCATGGGCTTCACAGTTGGGCTTTTAATAAGACTAAGGATCGATTTAATAGGGCCTTTTATGCTTTGTTAAACTGACAGATGGGCTTGGTTTTCTTATCTAATTTTTTTGTTCATATTAATAGAATTTTAAAAAGACATGGATTAAAACGTTTTGGCTAAAAGATCAGATTTCTTTGGTTGAAGACCATGGTTATTGCATCGGCCGATCCAATGATTATTTCATGTGTTGTCATGCCGATTTATAGGTACTTTGAAGAATGTGACAACATGTACTTTGAAGAACGTGACAACATGCCATGGATTTAAGACTGCTTTGTGCTCAATTATAGGTATATCGAAAGATGTGACAAAGATTTAAGATAACTCCGTACCAAAGGTAGGAGTCGAACCTCTTGTCATTTGATTAAGGATGGTCGGGTTATATTCTACTCGACCGGTTCAATAAAAAACGGATTAAACATTGACTAATCAAATAGTAAGCCATAAACTTAATAATTATATTGGAGGATGTCACACGAAAATCTAGAGAATCAAACTAGTCAACAATAATTATGTAATTAAGCACTAACTTACAAACACTGACACCATAAATAAATAAAATCATAAAACAAAGAATGTTTATATCAATAAATATCTTGCATAATGATTTGACAATGAAATCTCTTCAATAGTAGTAGTCCCGAAGTTTACATGTTAGTCGCGTTCCCAACAGACGAATGGCTCTAGGAGTTTCGAAAGAGATACAAAATTCATTGAAAATATGTTTACGGCAAGTACGTCTGTTTTCGTACAAAATTGGTAAAATATAAAAGAGAAAAAGAAAATCAGTTAAAGCATTATTAGTTGATAATGAGACTCACAAAAATTAGTAGATTCACCAAATTAGTAGTGTAATGTGTGGTGAATTTTTAAAATAAAAGATGCTCTAAGAGACTGACCAGAATAAAATATTTTTTGGTGAGTATATACATTCTTTGTTCCTAAATAGGATTATGTATTGTTGTACTCCATTTGCAAGTGAAGAAACACTTTTTTCTTGACAACGACTTATACATCTATATTTTTGTATATTATTTTGCATTATCTTTTATGATATATTTATATGGTTGTTAAATTTTTGATTTATTTATATGATTTATTTTGCTTACTATGAGATATTTTTTGAATATATTCCATATATTATTTTCTTAAAGTCTCTCTATCTATCGATTACTCTCTCTTTCAGTGTATTTTCTCCCCATCTCATATTTCAGTGTTACTTATTAACAAACTTACAAAAGTGATTGTGTGGAGAAAAGTTGTGGTTTATGTCGTGAAAGGATAAAACAACTTGATATATGGATAATATGTTAATATATGGTTATTGCCATGTGGTATTTACTCATTCGTAATGAAAACAACCAAAAGTGCTGAAAAAAGAGCATTATCCCTTTCCACATCAATGGAAAGCTACAAGAAAATTGAGATATTTGATAAAAGTTTCCATTTCTGAGTTGAAAGGCCATGTGAATAGTTCATGCAAATGAATTATTCATAAATATCACAACCGTGAAAGCTCCTAATTAGGTGGCCTGAAAATATGTATATAAACAAAATGTAGAATGCGACAGTTTTATCATTTACTCCCTCCGTCCGTGAATAGGAGTCCCGTTTTTCCATTTTAAGAATCCGTGAAATGGAGTCCGTGAATAGGAGTCCGCGAATAAGAGTCCCGATTCACTTTTACCATAAATGGTAATAGGGTCCCACCTTCCGCTAACTCATTCCACTCACTTTTCATTTATAATTAATATATATACAAGTGAGACTTTTATTCCACCAACTTTTTTCCACCCACTTTTCTTAACATTTCTTAAAATCATGCCGCCCATGAATGAGACTCCTAATGGCGAACGAAAAGAGTATTAATTATTAAAAAAAGTGATACTATAATTACTATTCACAGCTGAGAGAGCCAATGGGAATTCTTACACCTGTGTTCATAGTTGATTAATTATTTCAGACAAGATTCTATTATTATAAGAGTTTTAATTATTTCATTTTATCACTACCATGATGTACAATCATTAATCATGGTGTTTATTTGTCTTCTTATCATAAACCAATTAAAAATATTTCCTTTTTCCCTTTTTACGATTTAAGCATTAAATTTAAAGATTGAAATTCAAATACAAGACCTTTAGCCTCTGACATATACTCCACATTACTTTACCGCTATGCCAATACACCGGAGCTTTTGCTTTTTCAAAATTAAGTAGATCATGGCACCATTAATTAACACTTTTGTAATCAGTTGTAGTGAAAAAATTATGTACTAAGTTCAAGTCCTTTTTCAACACGTTCTTGCTTGAATATATTAAATTGAATTAAGGTTTGGTAACGAAGCTATATAACCAAAATTGTCAGCATTTGAATATGATTTTGACTCAAGTGTTACTACTTTACTACAATGAGTAAGTTGTAACTAACTGTGTAAGAAGTCAATTAGAAGTGATGTCTAAATCCCTATTTAATTATGATCTCTCACAATAATGCTGCAATAGCTTCAGTTAACAAACTTAACAAACTGAAGAGTTCTGCATTCATTCCTTCCTTCATTCAATCAATCAATCAATCTTGAAAGCAAAGAAAAAAATGAGCAAAAATAGCTTGCTCTCTGTAGCTAGCATGGAAAGCATTGAGGAACACACCTCGTGTCTGGCCTCAGCGTGCAACGGGTTAAAGCAGCAGTGGCGCGACTCTTTTGATTTCGCGAGAAAGGCGTTGGAGATGGGGCGGAAGGATCTGAGAAAGGCGGTGTATGCACTCAAAATGGGCTTTGCATTAGCCCTTGTTTCATTGCTCATATTCTGGGACATGCCTATTGAAGATGTGTCCCAGTATTCAATCTGGGCCATCCTGACTGTCATTGTGATGTTCGAGTTCAGTATAGGTAGGCACGGGCCATTGATCATAGTGTGTTTCTTGCTTGAATGATAGAGCAGTGATTGTGTGTTTGTGTGATATTGTGTAGGGGCAACGTTCATCAAGGGATTCAACCGCGGATTAGGCACCTTTTCGGCTGGAATACTGGCGTTTTTGTTTGCGGGGCTATCTATCTTGGCTGGACCATGGGATAAGGTTGTGATTGTTATAAGTTTCTTCGTCACTGGTATGTTTCTAGAAATGGGACTAATCAAGATTTCATTTTTTGCTTCTGCTAATTGAAGTTGCATAGGTTTATGAGATGGTTTTTACTTTGTTTCAAAAAATGGGACTAATCAAGATTTCAGTTTTTCTGGAATAAGTTTATGTGAGTGTGTTTTCACTTTGTTTCAAATGGGACCAATCAAAATTTCATTATTTTTGCTGGTAAATGAAGTTGAATAAGTCCATGTGACTATTTTTTACTATGTTTCATGAAATTGGACTAATCAAGATCCCATTTTTTTTCTGCTAATGAAGTAGAACTAGTTATGAGACTGGTTTGTACACTGTTTCAAGAAATGGGACTAATCAAAATTTATTCTTTTTGTGTTTCAGCTAAATGAAGTTGAATAGGTTTATGAGATTGGTTTTTAACATTTTCAAGAAAAAGGATTAATCATGATTTCAGTTTTTTCTGACTGGTTTTTACAGTGTTTCAAGAAATGGGACTAATCAAAGTATATTCTTTTTGTGTTTCAGCTAAATGAAGTTGAATAGGTTTATGAGATTGGTATTTTAATATTTTCAAGAAAAGGGATTAATCATGATTTCAGTTTTTTCTGCTAAGCGAAGTTGAATATGTGACTGGTTTTTTACTCTGTTGCAAGAAATGGGACTAATCAAGATTTCATTTTTTTTCTACTAAATGAAGTTAAATAGGTTTATGAGACTGTTTTTTACTCTGTTTTATCATGGTTTGCAGGCTGTTGTGCATCGTACTTGAGGCTTTACCCGACAATGGCGCCATACGACTATGGATTCCGTGTTTTTGTGCTTACATTCTGCATACTAATGGTGGCTGGGAACAGAAATGGGGGCTATGTATTGGCAATTCTTACTAGATTGGTGCTGATTGCTCTTGGTGCTTGCATGTGCTTCGTCATCAACATCTGTGTGTACCCTATCTGGTCTGGAGACGATCTGCACCGCCTCGTCGTGAATAATTTCAAAGAGCTTGCTACATCTTTGGAAGGTCTAAATCTGATTCGTACCAAAAAACACTCAACACATACATATCATCTTTCCCAAAAAGGTCACTTTTTTTATCTGCTCATCAGGTTGTGTCAATGGCTACTTGGAAAGTGTTAACTACGAACGAACGAGCAGCCGGTTCATGACTCAAGCATCCAGTGATCAGATGTATCTTGGCTACAAATCAGTCATAGAATCTGCAAGCAGAGAGCAAACCTTGGTAAAAAAAATTTGAACTTTATTCATGAATTAGTGCCCCATCATGGTAACATAACTCTTAACCATGTGCAGTTAGGTTTTGCTCTATGGGAGCCGCCTCACGGGCGCTACAGAAAGCTTCACTATCCGTGGAAGACGTATGTGAAGACGAGCAACGCTGTTAGGCACTGTGCTTACACTGTGATGGCACTCCATGGATGCATTATGTCTGAAATTCAGGTAACTTTTAGTTTCTATCATGTTTCAACGTTGTTAGGTCGATTACTCGGGTTTAACTTTACAAGATCTCAGTCACCACCAGAGAAACGGAAGGTGTTCTGTGAAGAGCTCAAGGAGGTGAGCACTGAGGGAGCAAGGGTTCTGCGCGAGCTGGGAAGCAAGATAGACAAGATGGAGAAGTTAGGAGGATTCAAGAACATTCTAGACCAAGTGCACGTTGCGGCTGAGCATCTGCAGAAGAAGATAGACCATAAATCATTCCTCCTTGTGAACTCTGAGAGCTGGGAAGTTGGGAGCCCCAGGAAGGATCTAGAAGAGCTAGATGATCCTCCACAGCAGCATCTTGGCCTAAAGTGTTTGAGTGAAACCTCTATTTACGCGCATAAGGCTCAAACGCAGATGCCAGAAGAAGATTTCCCGCCTATGCAGAATCTGAGGAGGCTTGTGCCATGGCCTTCCTCATTTTGTTTGGTGGAAAGTAATGGAGTGTTGGTGAGAGAAGACGAGGCCAAGACTTATGAGAGCGCGAGCGCCTTGTCACTTGCCACGTTCGCCTCCCTCTTGATTGAGTTCGTGGCGAGGCTGCAGATTGTGGTGAACTGCTTTGAGGAGCTCAGTGAGGAGGCAGAGTTTATAGATCCTGATGTTGTTGTTCTAACAGAATGTGGAGGCCTTTGGACAAGGCTAGTGAGGAGTTTGAGGTTTAAGAAGTGATTTTATATTGTATAGTTTGGATGCAAAAAATTTCAAAGATTTGATCTTTAATTAAAAATCTGTCTCAATTATACTAGTCTTTGTGCTTGGTTGAACTGAGATGGTTTGAGTTCACCGTAACGTGACCTTTAAATTTCTGTTTATTTCTAATAAAATGAGTTCACACTTCACCCTCACCGTAATGCGTCCTTTAAATTTCTGTTTATTTGCCAATCGAAATGAGAGAGAGTTGTTGGGAGAAGATAAGGTATGAATCTTGAAAAGAGAGAAGGCCTCTAAACTTAATTTGGCTTTCAATAAGATTTTTGATTGAATTAGGCCCACACCAATAATATACACTTGAGTTTTTTAAGTATAAATTGTAATAAGAAAAATCATAGTACTATTATTTTTGTTAAATTATGGTACCTCATATAATATTGATCAATGATCATATTTTGACTGTCTCCATAACTTTGAATAATCGATACTACAATTCATGAATTTGAACAAATATGAATCCAAAATATTTCATCAAGAAAAATATTAAAATTCGTAGGTTTTTACTACTGGTTTTTGAAATTGGGAGACATTTGGCAAAAGTTCATGGTTTTTTCTTCCCAACAATTTTATCTTTAATTTATTTTGAAAACCTTTGATTGCCTTATCAAGATTTCAAACGTTTTATGTGGAAGATCAGATTTTAATCATTGGCTAATCAATACTTAAATTATTGATTTAATTTATTAATAGTAGGTCATCATATAAATATTTATATTGGAGCTTGTCAGACGAATATCAGCAGAATCCAACAAGTCAACAAAAATCATGCACTACAAATCCCTAACTTACACACGGCTGCATCCATATAAAAAAATCGTCAAAAATATTCATTTAATTATTAACTTGCATAATAATTCGACACAGCACACCTTATGTCTGTAGCTCTACACAAGTAGAGATCTTGAAGAAGAAGAAGAAGAAACCGACGTTAACGTGTTAATTATATATGAGTAATAAATAAGTTTATATACCGAGAGTAATACTTACTTTATGTAATTAGAAATTGAATGATTTTGTTAATGTGCCAAATTAACAAAAAAAAATATCTATGATTGTTGACATGTGTGGTTTACTAATTTGTAAGGAAAAAATAGCATTATCTATTTCCACATTAATTGAAAGCTACAAGAAAATTGTAGTAATAATACTCCCTCCATCTCAGATAATTTGGGACACTTTGACTCAGCACGGGTTTTAAGAAATCTAATGGAAAATGAGTTGAAAAAGTTGGTGGGATGTGGGTCCTACTTTTAAAGTATTAGTTTTATAATAAAATATGAGTAGAAATGAGTTAGTGGAATATGAGGTCCACTACCAAAAATGGTAAAAGTGAAAGACAAATTATATGGGATGGCGAAATGGAAACTGGGTCGAATTATCTGGGACGGAGTATTTGATAAATTAAAAGTTCCAATTTTCGAGGTGAAATCCCATATGCGAATAATTTATGCAAATGAATTATATTCGATAATAGCACCATACGTGATAACACCTAATTGGATGGCAATGTAAATATATATAATAAAAAGTGGATGCGACAAGTTATCATTTAATAATTCTTCATATCGATTCAGAGTTGAGAGAGCCAATGAAAACTCTTACACCTGTGTTAATTAGTTGATTTTTCCAGACAAGCTTCTAATAATTATTTAATTTCATCACTTCCATCATCATTCATGATGTTATGTCTTCTTGAATGAACCATCAACAACTTTTTCTTTCATAGTTTCCCTTTTTTAATTTCTTGCAACATCGAATTTAAGACCTTTGGCCTCGAGTAGTAAATGTTCTAAGTGTTTACTACTCTACCGCTATGCCAACACGAACTTTTATTTTTCGAAATTAAGCAAAGTGTGACAACATAAACACGTTTGAAATCAGTTGTAGGAGAAAAATAATGCATAAAGTTCAAGTCTTTACGCACGTTCTTGCACATATTAAACAAGAGAATCAAGATTTGGAATCTGGTTTGTGACAGCTACGTTTGGGGAACCCAAGTCTAATTTAAATCGTCATCATTTGTGAATGATTTTGACTCAACTATTATTTTACTACAATTGGTAAGTTGTAACTTGTAACTAACTGTGAAATAAATCAATCACATGTGGTGTCTAACTCCCTATATATGTTTTGATCAATCACAATAATGCTCCAAAGCAAAGAGAAAAAATGAGCAAAACTAGCTTGCTTTCTTTAGGTAGCATGGGAAGCATTGAGGAAGACACGAGCAGCTGCTCGTGTCTGGCCTCAGTGTGCAATGGATTCACGCAGCGGTGGCGCGACTCATGTGATTTCGCCAGAAAGGCGTTGGAGATGGGGCGGAAGGATCCGAGAAAAGTGGTGTATGCACTCAAAATGGGCTTTGCATTAGCACTTGTTTCACTGCTCATATTATGGGAAATGCCTATTGAAGATGTGTCCCAGTATTCGATCTGGGCTATCCTTACTGTCATTGTGATGTTCGAGTTCAGTATAGGTAGGCGTGGGCGTTGATCACAGCGTGTTTCTTGCCTGGAAGAGAGAGGACTAATTGTGTGTTTGTGGGATCTTGTGTAGGGGCGACATTCATCAAGGGGTTCAACCGTGGTTTAGGCACCTTTTCGGCTGGAACACTGGCCTTTTTATTTGCAGGGCTGTCGATATTGGCCGGACCATGGGAGAAGATTGTTATTGTTATAAGTTTCTTCATCACTGGTATGTTTCTAGAAATGGGACTAATCAAGATTTCATTTTTTCTTTCTGCTAAATGAAGTTGAGTTGAGTAGGTTTATGTTACTGGTTTTTACTATTCTTGAAGAAATGGGATTAATCAAGATTTCAGTTTTTTCCCTAGTAAATCAAGTTGAATAGGTTTGTGTGACTGGTTTTTACACTGTTTCAATAAATGGGACTAATCAAGATTTCATTTTTTCTCTGGTAAATGAAGTTGAATAAGTTGATGTGACTGATTTTTACTAGTAATATTTTTCAAGGAATGGGACTAATCAAGATTTCTTTTTTTTTTCTTTTTTTTTTTTTCTTTCTGGTAAATGAAGTTGAATAAGTTGATGTGACTGGTTTTTACAATTTTTTAAGGAATGGGACTAAGCAAGAGTTCAATTTTTTCTGCTAAATGAAGTTGAATAGGTTTATGAGACTGCCTTTTTACTTTGTTTCTTGAAATGGGACTAATCAAGATTTCAGTTTTTTTCTGGTAAATAAAGTTGAATAAGTTTATGTGACTGGTTTTTATTTTGTTTCAAGAAATGGGACTAATCTATAGTAGTAGTATTTCTTTTTTCTGTTTTTTGGAAAATGAAGTTGGATAGGTTTATGAGACTGATTTTTACTCTATATCAAGAAATGGGATTAATCATGATTTTCAGTTATTTTTTCTACCAAGTGAAGCTGAATAAAACTTGTGGAACTGGTCTTCACTCAGTATAAGAAATGAGACTAATCAAGTACTAGTATTTATTTTTCTGCTTTTTGGCAAATAAAGTTGAATAGGTTTATGTGAGTGATTTTTACTCTATTTCAAGAAATGGGATTATTCACGATTTCAGTTTTTTTTTTCTACCAAGTGAAGCTGAATAAAACTTGTATAACTGTTCTTCACTCTGTATCAAGAAATGAGACCAATCAAGATTACATTTACTGCTAAATGAACTTGAATAAATTTATGTTTCTGGTTTTTACTGTGTGTCAAGAAATGGGAGTGATCAAGTTTTCTTTTTTTACAACTGCAGCTAAATGAAGTTGAATAGGTTTATGAGACTGGTTTTTACTCGATTTCAAGAAATGGGATTAATCAAGATTACAGTTTTTCTGCTAAGTGATGTTGAATAAACTTCCGTGGCTGGTTTTTAATACTAAGATACAAGAAATGGGACTAGTCAAGATTTCATTTTTTCTGCTAAATTTAAGTTGAATAGGTGTATGAGACATGTTTTTACTCTGTTTTATCATGGTGCTCTGCTAAATGAAGTTAAAAATAGGTTTATGAGACTGGTTTTTACTCTGTTTTAATCATGGTTTGCAGGCTGTTGTGCATCGTACTTGAGGCTTTACCCAACAATGGCGCCATACGATTATGGATTCCGTGTTTTTGTGCTCACATTCTGCATACTAATGGTAGCTGGGAACAGAAATGGGGGCTATGTATTGGCAATTCTTACTAGACTTGTGTTGATTGCTCTTGGTGCTTGCACCTGCTTCGTCGTCAACATCTGTGTGTACCCTATATGGTCCGGAGACGATCTGCACCGCCTTGTTGTGAATAATTTTAGAGAGCTTGCTTCATCTTTGGAAGGTCTAATTCTAGTTCACTCAAAAAAACACAACAAATGCATATTCTTTCCCAAAAAGGTCACCTTTTTGTTTCTTGAACTCTTGATCAGGCTGTGTCAATGGCTACTTGAGGAGTGCTAACTACGAAAGAATGAGCAGCCGGTTCATGGATCCAGCATCCAGTGATCAGATGTACCTTGGCTACAAATCAGTCATAGAATCTGCAAGCAGAGAGCAAACCTTGGTAAAATTTAAAAGAAAAAAAGAAAAAAGAGATGAACTTTGATCATGAATTAGTGCCTCAAGATGGTAACATAACTCTAAACCATATGCAGTTAGGCTTTGCTCTATGGGAGCCGCCTCACGGGCGCTACAGAAAGCTTCATTATCCGTGGAGGACGTATGTGAAGGCGAGCAACGCTGTTAGGCACTGTGCTTACACTGTGATGGCACTTCATGGATGCATTATGTCTGAAATTCAGGTACCTTTTTGTTTTTGTCATGTTTTAACATTGTTAGCCCGAGATCTCGGGTTTAACTTTTCAAGATCTCAGGCGCCACCAGAGAAACGGAGGGTGTTCCGTGAAGAGCTCCAGCAGGTGAGCTCTGAGGGAGCAAGGGTTCTGCGCGAGTTGGGAAGCAAGATAGACAAGATGGAGCAACTGGGACGATTCAAGAACATTCTAGAACAAGTGCACGAGGCGGCTGAGCAGCTGCAGAAGAAGATAGACCATAAATCATTCCTCCTTGTGAACTCCGAGAGCTGGGAGGTTGGCAGCCGCAGGAAGGATCTAGAAGAACTAGATGATCCTCCACTACAACATCTTGGGCTAAAGTGTTTGAGTGAGACTTCCATTTACGTGCAAAAGCCTCTAACGCGGTTGCCAGACAAAGATTTCCTGCCTAAGCAGAATGTGAGGAGGCTTGTGCCATGGCCTTCCTCATTCTGTCTGGTGGAAAGTGATGGAGTGTTGGTGAGAGACGACGAGGCCAAGACTTATGAGAGTGCGAGCGCCTTGTCACTTGCCACATTCGCCTCACTTCTGATTGAGTTCGTGGCGAGGCTGCAGATTGTGGTGGACTGCTTTGAGGAGCTTAGTGAGGAGGCAGGGTTTATAGATCCTGATGTTGTTGTTCTAACAGAATGTGGAGGCCTTTGGACAAGGCTAGTGAGGAGTTTGAGGTTTAAGAAGTGATTTTTAAGAGTATATAGTTTGGCTCCAAAAAGTTTCAAAGATTTGATCTTTAATAAGTCAGTTATTGTATGTGAGTTGGGTTTATGAAATATATGTTGGCATTATGTTGATATTTGAATCAATAAAATTCAAGAACAACATTAGTTAAGAGTTGAGATTGAAGAGGTGATTTTCTTTGTATAGTTTGGCTGCAAAAGTTTCATAGATTTGATCTTTAAACTGTCAATTGTTGTGTGGGAGTTGGGTATCTGAATATGTTGATATTTGATCAATAAAATTCAAGAACAACATATTTCATTCAATAAATATCAAGAATTTTAGCTTCTATTGTTTTTGGGATCAAGATGAGCATTTATCTTGTTTACAATATAAACCCAATTTTATGTTATTTTTAACATTTGGAAATACAATTATATTGTGATTTGTCCCAACTTTTTAATATGTATTACTACATGTTTAATGATCTTAGACAGGCAAGAGAAAATTAGAAATTTATGTGCCTATTTCTCTTTAAAATAACAAATTCAAATTTCTTGGCCAAATCAGAATGGGTCATTTTCACTTTTAAAGATTTAGAAATTTCTAATTAAAAATGTTTTTAGTTTTCAGAGAGGAAATTATATTCCCGAGATGCAATTTTTAGGTCTCAATAGTTGGTTGCTTCACGATAGATTAGATATTTCATATTCTCGTTGATTTAGTTTTATTAGCGGTCTTTGCCGCTTTTATTACAATAATAAAAGAAATGTTTTTATTGGATAAGGAGATTTTATTCAATTAAAGTAAAAAAAGATCCAATTTTTATCTCCTCTTTGATGACACAGTATTTGGGTAGCATTTTCTTGTATAATTACATGAAAATCATCGGTCTGCAAACACAAATACAAATTCATAAATATCTCCCTCTCTCTACCCGTCTCTGAATCTCTCCCAAAACGCCTCTGAATCTGAGGGAGCCGGTGCCCTAGGTAAAATCTCTTCTCCTTCTTTCTATTTCCGTGATTTTAATTTACACTATAGTTGTATGCATCTGAGAAATTTTCTCCATCTGCCCTAATTGGCTGGGGATTCAAAGCCCAGATCTTGGATTTCTTCCCATCGATTTTGATCTGCCTTTTTCTGTAATTTCAATTCGCTTCCCCTATTTTAGGTCGGATAGGATAATGTTTTCGTGCCTTTCTTTCTTGTTCTTGACCTGAGCTTAGCCCTTTTCATTTGAGTTAGTGATTTTGGCATGATTAGTAATGGGATCTCGTGGTTAGATTATAGTTCTCATACATTCTTCTTTCAAATGAAAATTCTGATCTGTTTGGCAGCTCTTTGATTTTCCTAAATTGATTGGGAAATGAAGTTTTGAGCAGTTTAATCATGTGGGTTGGGTTTGATATTGTTTGATGAGTAATTTTTAAACGAATTTAGTTTCATTTTTTGTTTGGTTGTGTAAATAAAGGTTCAATTGTATATGTGTGTGTTTGGTATGCTGATGTTGTTCTTGATTTGTTTTTGTTTTTGGCATTACAGATTTTCGTACTGTTATTTTGTGCACAATGTCGATGGTGGATGAGCCACTGTATCCAATAGCAGTCCTGATAGATGAGTTAAAGAACGAAGACATTCAGCTGCGGTTGAACTCCATTCGTAGGCTGTCCACCATTGCGCGTGCACTTGGGGAGGAGAGGACTAGAAAGGAGTTGATTCCATTCTTGAGCGAGAACAATGATGATGATGATGAGGTGCTGCTTGCCATGGCTGAAGAGTTGGGTGTCTTTATTCCATATGTTGGAGGAGAAGAACACGCTCACGTGCTACTCCAGCCTCTAGAAACACTTTGCACTGTGGAGGAGACATGTGTGAGGGACAAAGCTGTGGAGTCGTTGTGCAGAATTGGATCACAAATGAGGGAGAGTGATTTGGTCGACTCGTTTATTCCTCTTGTGAAGGTTGGATTTAGTTTGCTCGTGTTACTTCATTTCTTATGCTATTGAGGAGTCAAGATGGTTGGTTAGGCACCGATGATGTTAGTTATATGTTTTCTGACTCAACTTGTTTCTGTTGTTGATAAATACAGAGACTGGCAGCAGGCGAGTGGTTTACGGCCCGTGTCTCTGCTTGTGGTTTATTTCAGATTGCATATCCAAGTGCCCCGGATATGCTAAAGACAGAATTAAGGTCAATGTACAGCCAATTGTGTCAAGATGATATGCCGATGGTGAGAAGAGCGGCTGCAACAAATTTGGGGAAGTTTGCTGCTACGGTCGAAGCTGCTCATCTCAAGACTGATATCATGTCTATGTTCGAGGACCTCACACAAGATGGTAAATTGAGTTTTGAGTCTTCGAAATCATTGTTGAGATACCATAGGAATATACCATGTGCAAAAAAAAGTGCAAGAAAAAGTTAAATTTGTTGAATTGTTACTTCTGTTGTCTTAAATCACAAGTAGCTACAGACGATGGGAAGTTAAGATTGTAAATGTTACTATAGGTATACTGAAAGTGACTCGTTTCAATTGTTCTTTCCAGATCAAGATTCTGTTCGCTTACTAGCTGTTGAGAGCTGCGCTGCTCTTGGCAAGTTGTTGGAGCCTCAAGATTGTGTTGCCCACATTCTCCCTGTGATTGTCAACTTCTCACAGGTACAGTCGAAACTATTGCTATGAAGCATTATATCCATTTATTTTGAATTTATTATAGTTACTTGCTTGAAGATTTTCCTTGGTAATGTTGGTAAGAAGTAGTTTAAGTGTATATATAGCCTCGATAATGTTGTTTGTGCTTGATTTCTCATTATGTTGTATACTGCTATGAATTTGGGTGAGCTCGAAGCTACTATTTTTTATGCTTTTGAGTATGGGTATGGGTATCTCATGATAGTTTTCAACTGGAAATACTTGTTCTTCTGTCCAAGTTGATTATGTTGCCATTTTTTCCCTCTCTCCTACCGTGAAACCCTCTTGATACACGTTTGTTCTCATCAGGATAAGTCTTGGCGTGTTCGTTACATGGTCGCCAATCAGTTGTATGAGCTTTGTGAGGCTGTGGGGCCTGAACCTACTAAGTAAGTGTTTATATCCGATCCGTTGCTTAGCTTGATTTTCCCTTCTTTTTACAATGAGTTGTATTCATGATTAAACGTGATTTTATATGTTTCAGGACTGATTTAGTTCCTGCATATGTGCGCCTGCTCCGAGATAATGAAGCCGAAGTGCGAATAGCAGCTGCCGGAAAAGTTACAAAATTCTGTAGGATTCTTGATCCAGAGCTTGCTATCCAGCATATCCTCCCCTGCGTAAAGGTAACCTTCTAGGCCGAATTCTAGCTCGACTTGTTCACTTGTTACAGAATTAGCCCTAATCGTTTTCCCATATCATCGTTTGCAGGAATTGTCATCTGATTCTTCGCAACATGTAAGATCTGCTTTGGCATCTGTCATTATGGGAATGGCTCCCGTCTTAGGAAAGGTAAAGTTTGTCAGCTTGATTCGGAAGTATTATATCAGCTCTAACGTCTTTATTTATTCATTTATTTATTTTAAATTTGGTTATATTACAAATTTATGCAGGATGCAACGATCGAACAACTTCTTCCCATATTCCTCTCCCTCTTGAAAGACGAATTCCCTGATGTTCGCCTCAATATCATTAGCAAGCTGGACCAAGTCAATCAGGTCTGTGCCTCCTCGATTCGGTTCTTCTTCTTGTTTCACTTTATTCACACCATACTTAATATCTTCTTCCTGCCTGCACAGGTTATAGGAATCGACCTACTTTCCCAATCTTTACTACCAGCCATCGTCGAGCTGGCAGAAGATAGACATTGGAGAGTCAGACTTGCCATCATAGAGTACATTCCTCTGTTGGCTAGTCAGTTGGGTGTTGGATTTTTCGACGACAAGCTCGGTGCCCTTTGCATGCAGTGGCTGCAGGATAAGGTTTGTGATTCATCCCAACTGTTCACTTACACAATACTCCCTCAATCATATTCTAAGAGTTTGCGTACTACTTTCTGCAGGTTTACTCGATCCGAGAAGCTGCTGCTAATAATTTGAAGCGTCTGGCCGAGGAATTCGGTCCTGAATGGGCAATGCAGCATATAGTTCCTCAGGTCTGTTGCATCTTAGATTTCGACGTATTCCCATTTTACCCTTTTTCTCTGTATATGTCGAAAACTCGAGCATCTCCCTGGTTTCCTATGCAGGTCTTGGAAATGGTGACAAACCCACACTATTTGTACCGTATGACCGTGCTACAGGCAATCTCGCTACTTGCTCCGGTCATGGGCTCCGACATAACATGCTCTAAATTATTGCCCGTCATTGTCAACGCGACCAAGGACAGGTAACATACTCAATTATCCGAACACTTTGTCAACTTATAAGCTAGACGTTGCATCTTATAAGCTTAAGCCGAACGAGCTCTGATAATCTGAGCCTCCTGTAACTTTGGCAGGGTGCCCAACATCAAATTCAACGTGGCCAAGGTGCTGCAGTCGATGATCCCCATCGTTGATCAATCCGTGAGTAAAACAAACCCCCTTCACGGCTTCGATTTAACCGTCTCCCCATCTTTCTGAAAATGCCTTTCTTGCTTCGTAGGTGGTGGAGAAGACGATCCGTCCCAGTTTGGTAGAGCTCTCTGAGGACCCTGACGTCGATGTCCGTTTCTTCGCGAACCAAGCGCTCCAGTCGATCGATAATGCCATGTCGAGCTAGAAAAACGAAGTGACAGCCATTGTTGTTTCTGGACCATCTATTTAACATGCAAATCATTTGTATTTTTGTTTCATTGTTTTTGTTTGCTTCCTTTTTATGTGAAATCTGCAGTTGATAGTGTCTTTATAGTGTAGTGATTTTCTTGTCTGTAAGCTAAGGTTAAAACAGTCGAAAACTAGATACTCAACTCTCATGTCTTAATTTTAGCCCTTTTTTGTCCAATTGTTTTTTTATTGGTTGTTTTTCTAAGCCTAGTAATATATTGATGTGGTCTAACTTTTAGGATAGAATGGAGGATTAATAATTATGTACTTACAGAGTTGTGACCAATGTCGAACTTTTCTTAAAGACCGAACTAGAGATCAAATTTGGGCCATTTATTTTTCTTAATCTTATGGTTATGATTAATTTAGAATTAATTTAATATTTTATTAAATAAAAATGTTTTAAATTTTTTTTTATTTTTTTTAAATTTTTTTTAAAAAAAAATAAAAATTAACATTTATTTTATTCGATAAAAACTTGCTGGATTAAATAATGAACTGTATTCACTGCATAATGAACTAAATGAATACTCCCTCCGTCCGTTATTAGGAGTCTCATTCATGGGCGGCACGAGTTTTAAGAAATGTTAAGAAAAAAGTGGGTGGAAAAAAGTTAGTGGAATAGGGGTCCCACTTGTATATATTAGTTTTAAATGAAATGTGAGTGGAATGAGTTAGTGGAAGGTGGGACCCTATCACCATTTATGGTAAAAGTGAACCGGGACTCCTATTCACGGACGGACTAAAATGGAAAAACGGGACTTCTATTCGTGGACGGAGGGAGTATAAAGTAATTTTTCGCATTCATTATATACTGAATTTACATCAACTAAAAGATAATTATGTCATAACACATTATGAAGTAAACTAATGAAATGAAGTAATATCATAACTGAATGAAGTAATAGCATGACTGAATGGAGTAATAAACTAACGGAATGAAGTACTAAACTAATATAATGAAGTAATAACATGACTGAAGTCCCATTATTCACAAACTCAGTCTTAAAGACCGAACTAGAGACCAAATTAGGGCCCTTAGATCTAGATTTTAACGGATGAGATTAAACTATGCCTCATGAATTTCGCTACTTCATTATGTAAGCAATATACTTCAAATCAAGGGTATTTCGGTTAAATTACATCTAGGGTAAAAAATTTCAACGTTGCTTCTCCTCATTCACGATGCGCATCTTCTTTCTCATCTCTCTCGCTCTCTTCTTCTCCAAATCGAAGAATTCTTCTACAAATCGACGCATTTTCTTCTACAAAGCGACACTAATCTTCTTCTCCAAATCGACGTTCATTTCTACTGCAAATCGACGCTCATTTCTACTGCAAATCAATGCTCAAACGTTGTTTCTCTGCCAAAATCGACAACTCCACAACTTCCTCTTCTACAATTGACGACATCTCAAACCTATTCAAGTCGAAATGTGATCTGTGGTTGACACTCGAAATGTTGACACTCGCAAATCGTTTATCGAAGGTGAAATTGCCTATTTGCTTGGAGTATCTGTGGGGTTTCAATTGTGATTCGAGCATGAAGAGACATAGTAGAAGAGGAAAGCAGTCTAAGGTAAGAGATGGTTGCTTGGAGTTGTGCCTTTGATGTGTTCGTAGAAATGTTTCAAAGAATGTAGAGGTTTGATTAATTCATATACAGTGAAAACGTAGGGAAACTTGGTTTTTCGTATGTATATGGCATTTGCTTGATCAAATACTGGAATGAAGTAAAACCGTAGGCCAATGAAGTAATAATGTTTTAAAATGAAGTAAAATCCTACTAGAATGAAGTAAATATCTATTCATTTTTAATTTATTATATACTGGATTGATTTATGTTTGTTATAATTTTTGACCAACAACAGTTAGTTTTTATGTTTTACACCAGTGTCTTGTTTTATTTGCCAAATAAAGTATATGTCCAAGCCTGGTCGTAGATGTGCCAAATGAAGAAATAAAGGATTTGTCCAAGCTTGGTCGTAGATTTGCCAAATGCTACGTGGTTGGTCGGCATTCAAGGAATTGTGACAAAACAGATGAGAAGAAAAAGCAACTATAAGTAATGAGCTGTTTTATTGATATTCTCTTGTGTAAGTATGACACTGATATAAAACATGCAAACTACTGTTAATGGAAAATTAAAACAAACAATTTATGCCTACAAATTTAGTTCATTATAACAAAAATTTAGTTCATTCTGTTGTGTTATTACTTCATTATAACAACAATTTAGTTCAATAAGAGTCGAATTGATGACATACTTTAATGTGCAAACAACACATCAGTTAAAGATGTTACTTCATTATAATGTTTTATTACTTCATTATTATGTATTATTACTTCATTTTAGTAATAAAACCTATTGTATAAATAGATCATTTATATTACTTCATTATATGAATTCAATACTTCACACTAACTAGATTATAGTTAATAGGAAAACAGATCATTTATATTACTTTATTATCATAATTTATTACTTCATCGTAGCAATTACTATTTTATTAAAAAGAATATGTAGTTCATTTTAATGTGCAAACAAGTCAGCAGTTGAGTTAAATCCTAAAACCCTAAACCCATGCAACACAGTAAATAGATAGTTCATATTTAGTATCTATTACTTCATTACAAATGCTTTATTGCCTCATGTTACGAAGAAAAGTATGCACTGCTGTTACCGCCCACATTAATTCGACTCAGAGCATGTCAACATACTTTACTAGTCTTAGAAATCATACTTTAATTTGGGGCTGATAGTTCTTTTTTCATTGTTCATATTTAATTTGGAGGTGAAGTAAACATTATATTTCATATTTAGACTATTACTTCATTATCATGTTTTATTACTTCATTTTGGTAATATACCTAACTGTATAAACAAATCAATTATATTACTTCATTATCATAGTTTATTACTTCATCTTATCAATTTACTACTTCATTAAAATATGTAGTTCATTTTAATGTGCAAACAAGTCAGTATATACACTACAATAATATCAGCATTTAATATTCAACAAGAACAGAAGTTCAGTTTTACTTTTTATTACTTTAGGATAACCAAAGTTTAGTTCATTATGAATACAAATCGCATATACACTACAATAATATCAACATTTAATATTCAACAAGAACATAAGTTCAGTTTTACTTGTTATTACTTCAGGATAACCAAAGTTTAGTTCATTATGAGTACAAATTGCATATACACTACAAACATGAAAAAAATCTGTTTTACTTCATTAGTTTTAAGCTCATGGATCAACGTTCCAACGTTCCAACATAGTTTTTAGCTCATTTTTCTGACCATTTACTTCATTATTAATATGTTTACACTACAAACATGGAAAAAAAAATCGAAGATAATACATTGCTCAATTAGAAAAAGTCGTGAACCTTCAACTGCGGTATTATTTGATTCTGGCTCTTAATCCGAATCTGAATCCGTATCAAGAAGAGAGCCTCCTGAATTTCTAAGATCATCCATAATCGATCCATCATTGATCGATGTAGATCCTGTTGATGTAGATCCTAATCCGTCTTCAACCGCAGAATTTGTTGAAGTTGATTCCAATCTGTCAATATTCTCCATGAGAGTCGGAATATTGAGAAATTGAAGCAGAATTTGTGAATTAAGGGTCAGTGCCACCCAATTTGTCAAGCGCCCCGCCGCCGCCGCCGCCGACCGATCCCCTCCAGCACCTCCAATAGCTTTTGATGAGCCCGAAACGAATGAAACACAGATTGAATTGCAAAATTGAATTGAACGTGGAATGAACGCAGATCAACACAGATCGTGGATGACAGATTGAAGAAGATCGACGCAGAGCAGATCGTGAATTGCGAGAGAATTGAAGAAAATTGCGAGAGAATCACGTTATGTATGTGTTAAGAATTGATTTCCTAAAATACCCCTCAGCAAGTTTTTATTGTATTGGGTATTAAGTTAATTGCAAATTAATCCTAACCGCAAGATAAAAAAAAAATGAAGGGTTCTAATTTGGTCTCTAGTTCGGCCTTTAAGAAGAGTTCGACATTGATCACAGCTCGATTCAGAATAATAAATTGCAAAGATGTCCTCTTCAAGCATAGGTTCCTTTTCAACAATTCCAACTCACCACCACAGCCATCACAGTGATCACCAAGCCTTCTAAATTTATAAAATCAAGCCAACTGGAGTTTTGGAACTTAAAGAATCAACCATCAGAATATTTGCACAAGAAAGAAACTAAAAATTCTCAACAATCTTGATAATTTTTTCAAACTAGAGTGCTTGCTATACACATTTAAAAATCAGTGTGTTACAATCAAGAGAGATTAATCATTTCAAAATGGAACAAGATACCAAGATAAGAACTCAATGGATTTCATTTCTCTGCCCTTTTATCTATTCACATAATAGGTCTTCTACATCACATAACCACAGTACAACTAAAAGACATATCAAGAAAACTCATGATCAAAAGATTAATTCCCTGAGCTTCAAAAGATATTATATACCAACATCTAAAGGCTGTTAAAAAAACAGTCTAATAGTAAGAACGCACGCAGAAAGAGAGACCCGACATACAAGTTTAAGGAACAGAGACTTTCAAGACCTTGTAACCATGCTACAAGAACGAGCCAATCGATAGGTTAAGCTGCCTCCGTCCAGCGTTGCCTCTCCATCAACAGGTTCAACCTCGTACTGCTTTCTGCAGCCTGGGCAACGGGAATCCTCCTCAAGTATTCTCTTGTGACAGAAAAGGCAGAGCCTGAAACCACACGCACAGGGGCAAAAGCTTGAATCGGTGTAGTCTAAATCCTCAAAGCATATCGGACATGCTGTGGGGATTGGTCCGACGTTTTTACAGACCCATACTGATCCTTGGTCTAAATGGCGCTCAGACTTCATTGGAAAACTATGCTGCTTGGACAAATTGGGTAAGGTCTGGGGACGACAAGCATCATCTGGCCTCCAAGCACAGCAATTTACCAGGGACCTACGATTAGCAGTTCTTCCCCTCTCCGGATCAGCACTGGCTGTATGGATCTGGTCACTTGCATCCACCTGAGAACCAGACTCTGTAGAATGGTCATGATTCTTTGAAGGAGGCGAATCTTTCTGCGTGTCGTCAGTGGCAGCCAATGCATCAGCAATGGCCTCCCAATCCTCCAAGCAATCATCATCGCCAGCATCCCCTACATCTTCATCGCTCATGTTCCCTGAACAGAAACCATTAGTACTACTGCTGCTGCTGCTTCCGCTACTTCCAGTGAAATTGGCCCCAGAATCGTTGCTTCCCGAAACACTACTGGTGTGGCTGGTCGGGCTGTTGGACTGAACGGAGTCCGAGTCACTGTAATGATTCATCGGTGAACCATCTCCATATATCCCCTCCTCACTTCTCATCTTAATCTCTAGCTTCCCCATCGGTTGGCTACTCGGATTTTCCAAATGCACAGATGCCCCGGTGGATGCAGTCACCCCTCCATTGGCATCCGCCTTACTTTCACCCTTATTTTTCACTGGTTCCATAAAAACCCCAAATCACCAAATATATCCAGTACAAATGCAGGTATAATTATTGCAATAATTCACAGAAAATGCAAATCACAAATACAGCTACAATTATTGAAATAATTCATAGGAAATGCAACAATTAATGAAAAAGCAGGAGCTTTATAACAGTGGAGAAATATCATCCCCAAATACAAGATCCATTTTGTGCATTCGGAAAAAGGAAAAGGAAATCAAATAAATAGAAAAATCCACAAACCGTGAGAAAGCCACTGCTCACGGCGCGCATCGAGCTTGCACTGCTTCAATTTCGCCGAGCGGTTTGCCTACAGTTTCCAATCAACAAATAGCCGATCTCAGAAATTGCAGAAACAAAAATTCACCACAAATTTCTAAAATTGAGAATAAAATATCTCTAGCTCAATGCTTATTAAGATTAGAAACTGCCGGATTCCTTAAAAAATCATTATCGGAAATTGAAAACGAGAGAAAAATCAATTGAAACGATAAAATGTAAAAAAAAATTCCCCCAAAAAAATCACTAAAACAACAGAAATCCTAATTTCCAATCCAATTAATCACGCAGCGATGAAAATGCGGATATAAACATTTCCCAAACGAATCAAAAAGCAAGGCGCACCCTCTTCTTCTTGGCGAAATCCCTAAGGTTCGATGAGGCGATGGAGGCGTTGGGGATCGAATCGGAAACCATGGCTGAGTCAGGTCGTTGCAGAATCTGAAAAACCCTAAACAGATTGATCGGAGAAACGGGTGGAGAGAGAAAACGGTAGATATAGAGAGAGAATGTGGATAACGGCAACTGCTCTGCTTCGTTTCAACCCTTTCGTTTTTTCCTCTTCTACTTTTCTCAGCTTCGCAGTTGTATTGCTTAAATACGGTCATTTTGACCATTTTGCCCCTACCTTCCTTCGATAGTTACTAGGGATCTGCGAGGGCTTTTTCGTGATACTATTGTTATTATTACAGAATATTATATGGTTGAGAAATGATATTTTTGTTATGGAAGTACTAGTAATAGATTTTATCTTGTTAATTTTAGCATTTTGTGACAGTGTGGATTTAAGGTAATTGAAGTACTAATCCAAAGTTTTAATTTTCGCTTAAAAATATTTCTTAAAAAAATTATCTAAATTTATTTTAATTAGTAATATTGAATCGGTGAAAAATCATAAATACAATAATTGTGTTTTTTGTGTTTCATACATCGAATTAAATTGATGAGTTGTGGGGTCACATAAAACTCTTTTTTTGCAATAAAATAGCGAGTCTAATCTTTGCTGTAATCATCAATTAATATCTCGATTCTCGACTTTATAAAATTAATGCCATCTGTAATAACTTGATTCAATATTTTTTAAAATAAAAGAAGATGATATACAAAAATAGTTACTAAATAATTATAAAATCAATTAGTATATCTAAGTTATTAGACAATTTTGGAATTTTGGTGATAAGATCTCGTGTCGGAATGAAGTGAGAAACAAAACGAAGATTATGAATTTCACGTGTAGAAAATTACACTGGCCTTCATTTTTGCTTATAATAATGTTTTATTAATTATTACAATGTTGCTTTGAATTCTAATTTTCATATAACCTATCAAACTCACTTTATTTTCTAGGCACTCAAGCATCATATTACCAAAAATACTGAAAGTTTCAATATAAAATTAATATTTACATAATTTGAGGAAGATGAAATTACAGATCCAACACTAATCTTACATAACACTATTCCGAGATTAATTATCAAATCCATCTAACCGAACAACACTCGTAAGACTGAATCTTGTATAGTCTATGTAGATGAACACCTTTACGAAATACATTTTCAATATAAATAATGCTATTTGGTCATATTGTGACTAACTATAAAGAATCGATATAACATTAACCATACTCCATGTAAGTTGGATTGATGTACTATCTCAAATCCACTATTTTAATTATTATACAATTCTTAGATTATGAATATGTACCTATTATAATTGGTAGTAGTACATATAAGCAAATTGTGCCCTTTTTATTCTTAAAATCTAACAAAAAAGATGACTATAAAAAAGGAGTAAAGACATGTAATATATGTGAACACACATACGTGAAAGTGAGAGATGGCTATGTGTACACGTTGAGTAACAAACTAGCACAAAAAGGAAGCTCAAAATTCCGCAATAGAGGGCAAAAGATTTTCCATGAGGAAAAAGGCTTCAAAATTCCACGTGTAGCTAACCTTACAAGTTAAGGTCGAGATTATTTGATTTGGCTAAATGATTTGAGACTAACTTTGTAATAAGGGGAAAATCAAGACTTGTAAGTTAAAACTAATCTCATGTGACATTATCTCAAAATTAAGTATCTGGACGAATCCATATAACTGAATAATATTCATATGACTAAAGCTCATATAAGGAGTATTCGACTTTTATTTATATATTTTCAATATAAATAGTGCTATTTGGTTATATTATAGTTGGTCATAAAGTATTCTCTCTCGAAATCCATATAAAATTATATAGGTAAACTGAACTAATATACGTAGTAAAGGTTTTGTAAGTTTTGTCATGGAAATAAATGTAAAAACATGAATAATTTACGTATACAATAATTTTAAAAAAAATGCCATCTCCAAATTTGATACTAAAAGAAAGAAGACGGCTGTTGTTTGATTTTAATTGGGCTACATTTGATTTATCGAGCTTTACAAGCCCAATATATTAATAAATATAGAAAGATAACCTATACATATTTTACAAAAAGCCCATTTTAGATATAGTCCAAATGCTCGAATTTAATTTTTATAAATGAGTTAATGAACATTGAATTTTGGTCACATTTGAACTAAACCAAAAAACCTTGTACTAGTCAATGCGAGTTATTTTTTTCGTCGATAATGAATTGTAACTTTCACTTTTTTTCTCTAATCAATAAATCTAGGTTCGAATTACAACAGTCACGGAGGTAAAAGAGAATACATACTGATCCTCATTCTAAAACAAGTTAATGATGTGAACTTGAATAGTTCGAACCGAAGGATTTGAAGGTAGTTTTCATGATTTTTTTGTCATGTGATTGAATTTGAAATGAATAATCGAGAGATACAATGTCATTTTAGCACTATGAGGATGGATCAAGATAAATTATTATGGGTCGAGTTTTTGAGAAAAATATAACCGAACAATAGTTAAGAATAGACATCGCTTCTGATCACAAGTAAATATTGTAATCTAACGGTCCCATAAGAGATAACATTGTGTGATGATTAAAATTGAACTCTCACATTGTGACTCCTAAAGAAAACATAAACTAGTTGATCAAATTGAATATTGAACTTATTTAAAGAGTGTTATTCAATCCCGCCATCCGCTGGGAGACTTTCGACCTTACTCTGCAGAACCAGTTGAGCAGGATTAGTCGAATTCCACAAAGGCGGGTTCTGTACACCTATGATAAAATAAAGAAAAAGAGTGTTATTCAAACTTTCTAGTTCAATTACTCATTGTCTAAAAATGAAGCAATACCACATGAGATATAGGGGAACCTTAATTTACAGTTTGAGTCATACTATAAAATGGTTCTATCATACTCCCTCCGTCCCGCTTTAGCAGTTCTATTGACTTTTCTATCATCTTTTTGTAAAAATGATAAAGTAAGAGAGACAATAATGTAGATAAGACTCTTCTCTATATTATTCTCTCTCTTAATTTACCATTTCTCCTCTTTAACTGTTTTTTTTTATCATATTTACAAAAAGAGGATAGAAAAGTTAATGGGACTGCTAAAGCGGGACGGAGGGAGTATTTTCTTTCCTTGAACATCTCCCTTATCTTTTTCCAGGAAAATTTCCCAGCATTTTTCCTATCTTTACTTCTAATATTTCTTATGTGACATGTTTACTAATCGATTTCTCAAAATGGATAGTTTCACTCCATATATTTTCGAAATTATATATAGAATTACATAATTGGCAACAATTAAATTATTTGGTGAGAATACTCTATCAATAATTCCTTGGGTTTTAAGTGATATTATATCTCCAAAAAAGTGACACTATTCTGTCAAGAAGAGAACAAATTAAACAAATCAAGTTGGCTACTTTTACATGTGTAGGAAAATATTAAATAATTAAAGGTCTATTTGAAGTCAATATCGTGTTAGCTAATACCAATATTTCAATTTTCAGTTCATCTTACTTAAGTGATATTCCACTTGTTATGCAAGATCTTTTTGATAGAGAAATACATGACCTATTTTTCAAGTAGGTCCAAATTCATTGAATTTTGATTTAATTTTATTTCAACATGGAACATATTTTTAAAGTACTAGTAATTACAAATAACCATTCATTCAGTAGTTATGCTAATACTACAAACTAGATTATCACGTACATATCCGAATATATGGAACTAAAATTTATAATTAGCTAGAGACATCTCTATTTAGATTTTTTTTGATGATTTAATTAACTTTGCTATTTGGGATAAATTTAACCTAACTAATTGCATAAAAACATGAATGTTTGCTGACCACTGACCACTCCCTCAGCTTATTAATGTCAATATATATGTAAAATATTTGAGTGTGACATTTCATCTACCAATTATGCTGAATAAATATGTCTCCCTACATTAATATACCAAAATCCTAGTTTGACGGTGTCGGCATTTTCTATGTGCAATTTTTCTTCGAAATTATAAATGTATATAATTTAATCAAATTTTCCATTCATGTGGTGTCTTACGAAATTAATAGTAATTTTTCACTCCAAATGCTACCCAACAATTAAAACTTATCTAACAAAAAATCTATAATTAATATAGTTAGGGAAAAAAATAGTTTCAGAAGACTCTGGATAATTCAGTAAAGGGGAGAATAATTAATTCACGTGCATTTAATAAAAAAGTTGACTTTAGCGGATATTGAATTGAATGAGAACTGAATATATTGTTTTATGTCTATAAATACTGTCTACCAATTTTCTGAAAATGAATTAAGTCTCACGTCCATTTATCTAAGGTTTTTGTGAAACGTATCAAAATATTTAATGAAGCATATAACTAATCGTCTCCAATTGAAAATCATTATACTATATTTATAAATTAAAAAGTAACTTTTTATTTGGAGAACAAAACACCTCCACGGTAAGACAAACAAATCCTAACAAAAACTCTAATAAGTGGCTTAGTTAAACTATAATTAATAATTTATAATTGTGGTTCTGTGCAAACTGTTGTAGATTGGTCTAGTTCTTGCGATGTTTGATTGTGTGAGCATTTTCCAAAACAAGGGGAAAAAATATTATAATTACATAATTTTATAGCTATCACACATTCACATTTAAATTTTCATAATGAATTAGTACTATTTTTATTACTAGAAAAATGGTCCAGTCGACATTCAATGAGCAAAGATTTGTGATAGGCGATCGTACTACTACAAAATCCAAAACAGAAAAACAACACCCCAATTCCTAATTGCATACATAAGCAACAACGACCAACGAAAAAAATGCAACAAAAAATTGAACTTCGGCGCGATACCACAGAAACACAAACAAAGTCCATAAAGCTCGGTTGGAGGCCAAGGGAAACAAACTCAATATCAATCTTCATTTCAGCCGATCTATGATATATCTCACTTGATTAAATCGACAATTCTGTTGCAGAGGAGAATTTAGACACTACTTTCTAATCTACAACATAAGCCAGTAATTTTTTTTCTTCTCAATATTCCAATTTGCTAACAGATTATTGATTGAACAAAGTATTCAATCTATCCAATACAAAACGTTTTAGTGCTTTTGAAGGGATCAAACAAATTTTATTTTCTATGTAACACAAAACTATTTAGGAGTACTTTTGAAGCGACCAAACATTTTTTGTTTTTCTATAAAAATAAGAAAACATGAATATGAAGCCAAACATAGTGACAATTCCCAAAAGAGTATTGTATCGTATAATAATAATTCTTTCTATAAAAGAAGGCCACCAATCTATAATTAATCCCTTATTTTGTCTTAAAATAGATTCGAGAAATCATTTGAAATAAAGTGGTTGGTAAAATAGGTTTGAAGTGATTGAGATACGACTGATTGTCTAACAAAATGGCTAGACACAACCGACACGAAATTTCTATTTCCCAACTAAAACCCATAGTAATAATGTTGTCTTTAAATTATTTGTATGAAAATGAAGTGATTAATTAATAAAGGTGTGATCAATTGTTAATTTTCTTAAGTTGCTAATTCTGTCAACTAATCAATGCAGTATATTAAAAATATTAATATGATTGATATTAAAATGTCAATACATAATTTTGTTGACATTTTAATAAATTGTGTTGATATTATGTGTTGACATTTTAATGCCACTATATTGATATTTTAACACAATGCATTGATGCGTTAGCGTCATCGTATTGATATTTTTAACACACTGCATTGTGCGTTAGCAGAGTTGACAACTTAAAATGTTAGCAATATAACGCACCCTTATTTAATATGTACGTTAGCAGAGTTGACAACTTAAAATGTTAGCAATATAACGCACCTTTATTTAATATGTACTCTCTCCATTCTAAGATATAAGACCCCTTTCTTTTTCGCACTTATTTTGAAAAAATAATATAAAATAGTTAGAGTGGAGAGATAATAAAGTAACAGAGAGAATTATGTAGAGGAGAGTCTTCCCTGCATAATTCTTTTTCTTATTTTACTTTTCTATTGAATTATGTAGAGGAGTATGAGATATGTATATTAAGAAGTGGAGTAACATATATGAATGGTCGTGGAGCAAAGCATGTACATATGAATTCACATTTATTATTTCTAGAAGAAAGGGAATAATAGGTTTCGATTTATGAGGGTAGAGTGTGACTTGATAACAAATGGCATACTATAATCATGCAAAATAGTATTGAAAGTATTTATTCACTTAATCAATTAATCATGACTATGTTCTGAAATTTATGGTCAGTGAAAGAGAATTTATTTATTTTTTATAAATGTTTGAAAAATTTCATAGCTGATCAATTATGGTGGATAAAGTTTTCTGAAATATTAAATATGGATATGTTAAATATATGGAGTATAAGGTATACCTTACAAACTCGAGTATTATAATACTATAAAATAAAATAAAAATTAGAGAAGGATGAATTTATTATAAACTATGATAATTTGATGTGAAAATGATGATTTTGGAAAAAACAAAATTCGTCATTCAATGGATTCAAACCAAACCTCAAGATCATGAATTTAATCAACAACATGATGATGATGTGATCTAAAGCCTAAAATTGATTATTATATTAGGTTATATATAGGAGTATAAAATAAATTTTATTTTATCTTATGCGACTATACTCGAATTTCACGATTAACAAATTAGAAGGAATGTCATTTGATTCCAGTCTTGATTAGTTATATAGTTTAATTAAATTATAGCCAAAGTCTAATTATAATTAGATCGAACCTATGTGTTGTAGTGTACGTGTAATTTTGATGCTTAATTATGATGGATTAGTCTGTGATGCTCAATAAGTTATGAAAAAAAATATAATTATTAAAATATATTGCATTTCGAACTAATAAATATTTAATGTTATGCTTTTATAAATTAAAATTAATGTTGGAATTTGGTTGCCCTCTGTATCTTTTTCTTTTTTCTTGCATCATTGATGCTTGATACTCAAACAATACCTTTATCATAGTAAGGCTTAATAACGTAAGATGCAAAAAAAAAAACACATTTCTTTTGGCTGAAAAAGAATAACAATGATTGCCAATTCCCTTCAACTATACACTCCTTCCCCTTTTAATTAATAAATTCAACCAACAAATATATTTCTAAAAATAGTTTTAAATGTATTGAGTAATTAGTTTATCCTTTCAAATGACAACTATTATGATGTGTCAGTTATTGTAGTTTATCGATTATCAATTTAAAAAGGTTAATTTACTCATGAATGCAGAATTCCAAGCGTGGTTGAATAAATCATGATTCCTGATTAAATTATGAGGCCCAATGTCATCTCTAATCATTTACTTAATGGTTGACTTAAGCCACGGATCCTAAGTCAGTGGTATAAAATAATGTGTTTGAAATTAACTAAAATGTAGTAATATTTTCATATTAAGTAGTAAGTATATCAAAGTGTACATGTCCTATTATATAGTACTAGCAAAGACCTCCATCTCCTAAATCAATTTCACTTCATTCATGTTTAAGAGTAGTTTATTTATTTTTCAAAATATATATTAATGAATTGGATATTTATTTAATCAACAAGTTATCTTATCAACTACCAAAATTTATAAATACATTTGTTCAAAGATTTGTCACCTTATTTTGGGGAATATGACGCTTTTTTTTTTTTTTTTTTTTTTTTTTTGGTGTAAGAAAGAGGGAAAATGATGCTTACAAGTTATCACTATTAAATACTTATGCTTTCCATTTCTTGATTTAGATTTAGATTAGAGAGAGCATCCAAGAGATTTAAATAAATAAACCCCATAATTGCTAAAAATGAATTGTTTTTCCTTAATTAAGAGTCTCGTATTAGTAACTCAAATCTCCCCTTGGATAAATGGAATGCAAGGGACGAAAACAAAGAAAGTAATTAATATTTCTTGATTAAGAATTTTAAACGGTAATTAATTTCTAATAAAATTACGTACCCACTAAACGGCACCGTTTGACATGGTTAGTTATGAAGACCAAGAGAAATTACAATACTATCCCGCACCGTTATAAATATTCCCAAAGGAGAAATAGTAAATCTAGACTCAACCATCTTCTCCGACTAATGTCGCCGGAGATGCCGCCGGCGCCTCCGCCACCACTGAAAAATTAAATTCACCACTCAATTCACATTTCTCGAGCTGTATATCGACAATGTCAGCATCCAATTCGGCGAAGCAGGCCAAGGCACGTGACCTAAGGCACCGCGTGCTCACGTGCCTCCACAAGCTCTCCGATAGAGACACGCACTCCGCCGCGGCGTCGGAGCTCGAATCGATCGCGAGAGCTCTCTCCGCCGACGCGCTCCCCTCCTTCATCTCCTCCGTCTCCGCCACCGACTCCTCCGATAAATCGCCCGTCCGCCGCCAGTGCCTCAAGCTCGTCTCGATCCTCTCCGAGAGCCACGGCAACTCTCTCTCGCCCTACCTCTCGAAGATCCTCTCCTCCGTCGTCCGCCGCCTCCGCGACGCCGATTCCTCCGTCCGCGCCGCCTGCGTCGCCGCGTCTCTCTCCCTCTCGTCGCACGTCACCTCCCCTCCGTTCGCGTCGCTGATCAAGCCGTTCGCCGAATCGCTGTTCACGGAGCAGGATTCCAGCGCGCAGACGGGCGCGGCGCTGTGCCTGGCGGCGGCGATCGAAGGATCGAGGAGTCCTGACGCCGCGAGCTTGAGGAGGCTGCTGCCGAGGATCGAGAAGCTGGCGAGGAGTGACTGTTTCAAGGCGAAGCCGGCGCTTCTGGCGCTGGTGGGGAGTGTTGTGGCGGTGGAGGGAGTGCTGCGTGTCGGCGCGGGGAATGTGGTTTGGAATTTGCTCAATTTGTTGGTGGATTTCCTGAGCAGTGATGACTGGGCCGCGAGGAAGGCTGCTGCGGAGGCGTTAGCGAAGATCGCCGCCGTGGAGAAGGAATCGCTCTCTGAGTATAAGGCGTCGTGCTTGAAGACTTTTGAGGCCAAGAGATTTGATAAGGTCTGTGATCTTACGCTGATTTAATTGATTGATTATTTGATTTCAATGACCTAAAATTTGGGTGAATTTGCTGAATCAATTGATTTTTTATAATGACCTAGAATTCAGTTTCTTAGCAAATAGATTTGTGATTGTGTGTGTTGATGAGTATGGAGTGATCTGATCAGGTGAAGGCAGCAAGGGAGACGATGAATCAGATGATTGAAGCTTGGAATGAAATTCCAGATCTGCCTGAGGAGTTCTCGCCGGTACCGGAATCAGAGGCATCGTCTAAACGTTGGTTACATGATTTCCATCTCTGCTGTTTACAACTGTTACTGTTTCTTATTCATCCTTTCAAAGTTAATTCATGGTGTAAATCATGCCAGGACCAACTTTCCTCAGAAAATGGATTAAAGTGATTTAATCATTGCTTTAGTGTCATGTGCTGAATGCTTTATTGTGTTGATTATGCTTTTTCAGCTCTTATGCAGTTATGAACTGTGATGTCAGTTTGTTTTTTTGCCTTTGTTGTTTTCTTTCACTTTTCTGTATTAAATTCCTTCTTTGAGATGCAGGTGTTTATATTAATATGTTCCATGTTCTTGTCAACTTTTGACTTGTTGAATATCTATTCTGCTTCTAGTGCTTGGAATTGTTATTTTGTTCATCTGTGCTGTAGATTTGGTGTCCAGGCTGGTTCGTGGTATCGTTTTCACGTTCGTTTTTGTCTCAGACATCGATATGACTATATACTTACATCTGAATCTGTGCATTTTCGTGCTTCTTTTCCTAGAATACGTAATTGACTTTGTTGTTTCCGAGTTCAGAAAATGCCAGTGATGGCCGTTACCCTCCTGTCTCCAAGACTCCCTGCTCTGTTGGGTCTAATACTCTTTTATCAAGGAGAAGAAGCCCTCTGGATAGCCCGGCTACCAGGACGCCGCATGCTGATGGTTCTCCAGCTTCGACTGCAAGGAAAAGAAGTCCTCTTGGTTCTAATGTGAAGAAAACAGGCCCAGCGATGTTCCAGAAGTTGGATCGGAAGAAGCCCTCTGACTTGAAAGTTGAAATCGTCACTCCTGCTGGTTGTTACGGGATGGAATCATCCGATGGTAAAGGCGAACATGCTATGGAAACCAGTGAGGGAGAGAAGAAAGCATTTGAAAAGTCAGGAATTAAACGTGCCCTTTTCAAGGAGAACAATGGGAAGCATAAGCTTGGGTTCTTCAGAGGTGTCTCTCGTGTTGTTCCGTGTGGCGACACCAGCATTGTTGTTAGTAATGAAACGGGAGATATCTGTAGGAACCAGAAAGAGTGTGACGACTTATCTTTGATACGGAATCAACTTCTTCAGATTGAAAGTCAGCAATCCAATTTGATGGACATGCTTCAGGTATTCAGCATTCTTCCACTTGTAATTCCCTAAACATTTTCCCCTTCAGCTACATTCTCAGATATTGCAACAGTAGATCATCTGACATTACTTTCTTGTACAAATCTAGAATTTTATTGGAAGTTCACAGAAGGGAATGACTTCCCTTGAGGCACGTGTGCACGGTCTTGAGCTTGCTTTAGATGAAATTTCGTTCGACCTAGCTGTCTCAACTGGAAGGATGTCGCAAAATGGTGCAGCAGGAGCTATGTGCTGCAAGATACCTGGCACTGACTTCTTGAGCTCAAAGCTGTGGAGAAAAGCAGGATCTCGTTCTTCAGCTCCTCGATTACCAGCTTCTTCTGGTGGAAATCCATCCATGGAACACCGAAGGTTTCTCCAAGGTCGCCATGCACTTGTCAAGAATCCACTGGCCAACATTCCTAGTGGCTCCCCAGGAATACCTGAAGTTTCCTCAACTGGAGCCGTATATAATAGTACTGCTTGATGTGTGCCATCCATTTATATGCCCGGGCTACTCGAGGTACCCTCTCATTAATAGCTATCAACCCGACTCGTTTGATTATGGATTTCACATGTCATATATTTAAGCATCCACTTAGGCTAGATGAAATCGTCTAATCCTTCATACGCTCGATCATATGTATTTGAAGGCTCGATAGACTCTTTATCTCCGGCTTCCTAATGCAGGTAACAGACCAAATAGAGTCTACTATAGCCCATTTTGAAGGATACTAATACTCTCAATACCCATGTATATACACGATTTCCTTGGTGAAACAAGGATCAACAGCACGATCCTCACACCAGTATCAGTCCTTTGATTCTTCGTTTCTGCACGTGTACACAAGCTCCGAGAGTCACAGAAGATGGAGACTGTCCCGTCCAACCCCGTCATGAGAGAAATGGAACTAATCCTGCTTTTAGCAAGTATGGATTCATATATGGTCGAGAAATGATTACTTCTGCTTCATATCTTTGTAAAATTTACTTACAATGATGTTAGACCGCTATGTAATGTCACATGTTATTTTCTAAGAAATTTGATTGTGTTTCTAAAAGTGATTGGTATATTATGAACAGAAGAATTGTACACCAAATCCACTTTAATTAATTTCTAATTGTAAAATTAAATCATATTCGGAAATAAGTGATAAAAATCGGAATCAAGAGGTTGAATCGTTGTGAAAGAAGTTGGTGCAAATAGGTTGAATCGCTATTGATAGGTTAAGTTAATCTATTGATTTACCCTATATGCAGAATTATAATGTGAGTCACATTTAAAAATGGTCTAGTAGATTATACTCCGTAATTCATAGCGAAACAATAACTTCAAAATTTTTAAGAAATTTTTCGAAGTTTTTCATTAACAGCATCCAGGCAAATTTAGATGTAATAAGGCGATATAGGATAGAACACACGTGAAGCATAGAAATTAGTGTACATAAAGATGGAAAATATTACTAGAAAAATAGCGATGCACTCATTGAATTAGGTCACAATTAATTGATGCCATACCCATATCAATGTAGAAAAATAAATATATTTAATATATATATGTAGATTAAAAGACAATATATTTCATGATTTGAAAGAATTTATTAATTAAGTAGTTCATTGAAGTATTACTTAAGCGGCTTTGCTGGATGATCAAATACCATGATTGATGATTGTGTCAATTGATTACAATAAACTAATGGAGTGTTCGGTTGACAAGACTAAATCTCATGATTAAATATGTATCATGTTTGGTTCATAAGATTAACCCCTTCAACTTAATCCTAGATGGATGGTGGCATGATAATTAGTCATAGCATTCCCCTCCAACTAAAATAATCCCACAACATGTTTGGTTGGCGGGAAAGTAAAGTTGGCAAGGAAAATGATTCCTAGGAAAATGAATCCCGGGAATATGATTCCTAGTAACTTTACTTTCCTGTGTTTGGAGAGTATCAAGATTTTAAATTTATACTTAATTTAAACACCAAATTAAAAATATATTATTATTATTTTATTTATAAAAAAGAAAAATATTGTAATTTTTTTAATAAATTATTAGTTATAAATATTAATAATTATATTATTATATTTATCATTACGATGGATAGTTTAAATATGGATTATCCATCATAATATATAATAATATAATTATAATTATAGTTACATAGACTATTATACTCATTTATTATAATAATAAATATAATAATTATTATATTATAATTACAATATTTACAGATATTATAATTGAATAAATTTTATAAGTTAAAATTGCACTATGACTTTATTGATTAATTATTAATTTATAAAATATAATAATTATTATTCATTATACAATTAATATTATATAATTATATTTTAATTATTAATAAATTATTAAGTAATATGATGAATTATTATAATGATAATTTTAATTATAATTATTTATTATAGTGAAATTAAGTATAATTTATATTTAAATTATTTTTAAAAATAGTAATAATAATAATAATAATAATAATATACTATATTGCTTAAATATGTTAGAATCCTAAAACTGGGAAAAAGAATACCTAAGAAAAGTTAGAATTCAGAATCCTGGAAAGTTGTACTAACTTTCCTTGTTCTTGGATTCTGATTACTTTCCCAATTTGATTAAAAACCGAAACAAACACAAGAATTTAAAATTTAAGGAATCAGATTACTTTCTCAGAAAGAATCCTGACAACCAAATATGACCTAGATGAATAGTCTCATGATTATTAGTCATGACAATCGAACGCCATCTAAGAATACAAGGAAGATATATATCTCCTTGAGTTTCCAAGACACCTAATTTCAATTATATAATTAATTTCATTGAATGAATAATTAAAATGACGAGTCTCACATTTATAGGAGACTTGTATAGCTAAATAAGATACAGATGTATGAACTAGATCTCAATTTGAGTCTCATTATTTCCCTCAAAAAATAGGATAGATAGTAGAGATAAAGGAGTATAAGAAGTACGTATTTTTTATTAAAACGGAAAATGAGAGTGAGACTTGGCCGGCTATAATAGATAGTACCCCAACATTAAAACATACTACTAATATTTCATTAATTGTATTTAAATATTCCTATAAGGTTAATAGCTTCTGCTTTATTATCGCCTCTTTGATTAATAAAATTTGGAGGGGTAAATACATTAATTGTACAAAATATTTCATCTTAGTTCCATATTAGTTCAAAAAGTTTGAGAAAAAGTTTCATTCGTGTTTCAATTTAGTACATTTTGTCATTTATGTTTAAACGACGTTAACTCTTTGTGTATGTGAAGTACAAATTGTTTCCTCATTGTTCACGTTGGTACAAAAAAAATTATGATCGTTTTGTATTGGTACAAAAAATTTCATCATTGTTTTATAGTTTGTGCATCACATAAGTAAAAAAGTTAACGCCGTTTAAACACATATACCAGAACGTACTAAATTGAAACACAAATTAATATGATATAACTTCAAACTTTATGTATAATTTATGTAAACTTCAAACTTTTTGTATAATTTATGTAAAATTCAAACTTTTTGTATTAATATGAAACAAAGATGAAACATTTTGTACGAGTTATGCTGACAAACTTTTCTTGCATGTCACAAAATTAAGTCATAATATTGAAGGTCAAATTATATTTAGAAAATTCATTGAAAAATATGAGTATGTGATAAGTTAATTAAAAACACGTACCCTTCAAGGTACTGAGGGTATTTTCGTTCACAAAATCTTGAAAATAGTAAAAAGGTACTTCGAATGACATAACTCATTGTTGACGGACATCAAATGATATTATCAAAGTTCACGGACCTAAAATGATAGTTTGACAAAGTTGGTGGACTAAAAAAGATATTTATTAATACAGTCTAAATCATGTTTTAATGCCACGTATACTATGATTATTAGAGACTTGCGAATTCAGCTTACCATAATCCATTACTGCATGCGATGAAGTGACTACTATTTGTGTGTCTTTGAAAAAAAACTGGCAGGCTTCTCTCTCCAATTCCGGCAAAGACTCTCTTGCTCCAATCTTATCCGATTAATAAACCCACCGCCTCTTGCTATAGCCTCTCTCTCTCTCACACAACCTCTACATTGCAAATGGCTTCTAAGAACCAGAACAAGGCTCCTTCCAGCACTTCAGCACCGAGTTTCTCTTCCATTAATGTAAATCTCTTTTTAAATTTTATACTTTCGTATCTTCATTTCTCGATTTTCTACATTTCTGCATATTTTGTTTCTGCTAAATTCCGTAGCTGTCTGATTGTGGTGCAATTGAGTTCACAAAAGATGATGTCGATACATTAAGAAAAATTTGAACTACAGGGGAGATTTCAGTTATTATATGTTTTTGGTTGAGTTCTGTTAATCTGTTATTGAATAGTTTCATGCTTGAATTATGATGTGATTCTCTTTTGTTGGAGGAGAAGAATGACGAAATGATTGATTTCATATGTATCTAATGGTTTCTGCAGTCTGAAGCAAACTATGTTGAGGAGCTGGAAAATGTTTTTACACAGTTGGAATTGGCAGTGCATTGATACGGGTATGTTGGTTCTTTGTCTCATCAACATTGTTCTGTTCTTACTCCAGAACTTATAAAGGAAGTACCAGAATTTACATAATTGAGGCTCTCTCCAGAGTTGATGATGAAGGCCAAGGAAGATGACAAATAAAATTTGGAGACATTGCAATCAAAGCTTGCAAAGGAGGGCTGCTCACACGTGTTCAGGAAGAAATGGCAGCCGTTGTGGAGAATCTAAGCATTTTGGGGGGCAACTTTACTTCTCTGCAATTTGTCACTGGTAAGGCCTTTTTGGGGATTGTGCTATTGTTCTTATTTCATTAGTCTGTTCTTTTCATCTGACATGGAAATTCACCATGATCCTAATATAAACAAGTGTGGGCCTTAATTGCTTTAAGGGAAGACTCAATTACTCTTAGATCTATGTGTTAGGATAGTGGAAGATTGGTCTGAACTCTGAAGCATTGCGTTTCATATAGTCTGTTTACGTCACTTTCACAACAATGTGGATGTGTTTTTTTGTGATATACAATGGCCACCTCTAATATACTAGAAAAGATGAGAGATGTGATTCACCTATGTATATTGGTATGTCACATTACATGTTGTGCTTTATTGCCGAAGTATCCTTTTGGTAACCCTCAAAGAATGTAGTAGTGTTTATTTTAATTTTCTTTTTTGCTAATTTTTGCATGGTTTTCAAGCTAGGTTTAGATCCATCTGTACATCTTAGAGCTGATTCCATTTCAGAGTTTAGTTTAGAATGCCGAATGCACCAATAGTCATGTAGAACATTTTTTGAGTTAGTTTGTTGCATTTAATCTCACATGAGAATGCCAAATGCACAAATAGTCATGTAGAACATTTTTTACTTGAGATTAAATATAGTGAAAGCATTTGTAACTCATCCAACTTCATTGAACTTATTGTTATCACTTGCTCAATTGGTTTGTTATTGAACCGTTAATCGAAAAATATTTTGGTTGCCAATCACTAGAACACTAAATATATGCAATTGTTCGAACATTATTTGAAAACGGCTCATTTCATACTTGATTTTCAAAGGCATCCCAGGATGAGGCAATCAAGCAGAAAGAAGCGCTAGGCAGTGCAGCTTCACGCTTGAGAGGCAAGCCACAATAAATGACGGAGGGCCGTGATAGACTTGTCACAAGTTGAAGAGTTACAATCACTTCTTTCAGAGGACGAGGAATTTATGTTAAAAAAGGCAGAAGATTTGGAGATTCTGGCCACTGAAGTACAGGAACTGGAGGTTTGCTTTTCAATTGATGTTTCTGGGTGAAGGCTAGAATTTTTTTTTTGTTAATTGGATACGTTAATTTTTTTTCAGTCAAAATGCGTGGATCAAAGTGAGCTAATAAGGAAACTACATGAACAATATAAGGTGAACAAGGCAATGAATGTTTCATCTTTAAGGAAACTACATTTTAAATACATAACTCGTGCAAAATGTTTCATATTAATACCAAAAGTTTGAAGTTTACATAAATTATACAAAAAGTTTCATTTGTGTTTCAGTTTAGTACATTTCGGTATATGTGTTTAAATGGCGTTAACTTTTTACTTATGCGACGCACAAACCATAAAATAATGATGAAATTTTTTGTACCAATACGAAACAATCATAAAATTTTTTGTACCAACGTGAACAATGAGGAAACAGGATCATACAATGATGGGCAAGCCAGGACTACAGGATCTTAAAGGTTTTAGTCCACGATCATTAGAGCAAGTATTTCAGACGAAACAAATGCTTGAAGCCCAAGGATGGAAGTATGACATACATGTGTGGATGAAACTGTGGTCTTTCATTTATGCCTTACAAAGAACATACACATGCGTTTTGGCTTAAAACTTTTTACTTGTTCAGGTGTCAATGCTTGAAATATACAATGAAACACTACGTGACCAGTTATCAACAAACAAATCAACCTTTAATGCATCACGATGTGTTATCAAGCACGATGCAAATGGCAACACCTATGTCTCTCATCTTACTAGAATGGGCGGCACAGAGCAGGTAAATGATGCATATTTTAAATCACCCTATTTCTTTTGAAACACTGTATAAAAGCATTTAAATTAATACTATATGATTAATAAAAGTTTATCATCACTAAGTGATGTCATTGTTGCCTTTGCCAAGAAAGAGGAGCATGTGCCTTTTACGAACTCCAAGCTCACCAATCTTCTCCAGGTAATTTTTTAGCTCGAAAAGCCCATGGTTTCTAAGCATTTTTGCCAACACCTGAACTTTTGATGTTGTTCGTATACAGACTTGCTTAGGTGGAGATTCGAAGACTCTGATGTTTGTTAATGTTTCACCGGATCCTGCATCTGTGGACGAATCACTTTGTTCGCTACGGTTTGCTGCAAGGGTGAATGTTCGTCATGATATAAGATCGTCAGATTCTCGATTGAGTTTATAGGATTACACTATGGCATTTTAGATTTAGGAAAGTGTGTTGGTTTTGAAACTGAACTAAGTACTATAATTAACACAATTAGCATCAATTCATCGATATTAGATAGTTAAATATTGAACAGTTAGACTCAACACAATTAGTGATATCAACTTAGCTAATCTTGTCTCGTTACTAAAGAGATTTTCTGTAGCCTATACATGTTTTGAATACTGGGGGTGGGGGGAGATATAATTCGAGGATGATTGATATAAACATAGTAATTAAAAGCAACATCTATGTTAATAGATATACGCTACTCTTAGATTCATTTTATAGTATATGAATTGAAACATCAAAAGTAAACAAGTGGAGAATATATACGAAAATAATAAAATTGTATACTTATTCTTATATTGCAAAGATTGTTATTTAATGATAGTAAATTATTTTTAATTTAAACTTACAGCATGGAAAAAAAGTAAACAAGGGAAAAACAAAAATTAAAAACAACAATTTATTTTTTTATTTATTATTAGATTGCAAAAATAATTATTTAATAATCTCAAATTACATTTTTTATACTACCTCCGTCCCCTAAAATTTGTCTCACTCTGACTCTGCACGAGTTTTAAGAAATGTAATGGAAAATGAGTTGAAAAAGTTAGTGGATTGTGAGTCCTACTTTTATATATTAGTTTTATCATAAAATGTGAGTAGGAAAGAGTTAGTGGAATATGAGGTCCACTACAAAAAATGGTAAAAGTGAAATGAGACAAATTTTGGGGATGGATGGAAATGCAAAAATGAGACAAATTTTCAGGAATGGAGGTAGTATAATTTTATGATAAAGTAATGAAGGCATGAAGCAATAAAAATAAATAAACGAAAAAAATTTAAATGGGAAAAGCACAGTCAAATCAAGAAAAAGCCATATGTACTATTGCATTATACAGATTCACAATACTTAAGAGAGAATTATTTTAAATCTTATATTCTCTTTCGGTCTCATAAACTTATTGAATAAATTAAAATTTCTTCCATAGGATTCGAAACATTAAGAGATAATTATGATTCTTGAACTAATTATGGGTTTTATTTTAACAATTTCCTACTCCTATAAATTTGTCTACCAAATATACCCTTTGAAAAGAGTGACAGAGGAAAATTACAAGAAATGCCAGTTGTTGTCAATTTTCATTGAAGTTAACTTAGCTGCCAAAACACGACCTTTACTTCATAATACTCTCTTTCTGTCTCCTCACGCGCCGCCGCCGCCTCCGCCGCGATCAAAGCTCCTCCTCTCTTTCAACAACCGCTAATCCTCCGGCCAGATTAAGGTGAACTGAGGCCCCGTTCCCAGGTTTGCTAACTCATTAACTAAACCCTGTTGTTGGATTCAACTGCAATGCATCGAAATGTGTTTCTAATTGATTGTATCATCTATCTGGGATTCAATTTTCACTCTTATTGCTATGTGTATTACTTAAATTTGCTGTTGTGTGTGGCAACTTGGATATGCTGAGTATCTGATTTTGAGTTTAATTGAGTTTCAGTAGTATGCAAATGTAGGTTTGGGACTTGTAAACAATTTGATGTTAGTTAAAGCTGTGATCTTTGTCAGATCCTTATTTGCTTGTATATAGAGTGATGCTGGATTTCTTTCATAGCTACTGATGTCAAAATGCTAGCTTTCTATTTCTTTCGTCTGAAAATTTAGTAGGAATTTATAACCTTTTCTTATTATGATTGGTTCCAGCTCTAGAAGATTAAAAAATCTGTCTTTAATGTTATGAGAAGACGCGTTGAGTAATTAAAGATTGACTGGTCAATTGATTTCCAAAAATATTTACTTGAGATTGTGTCAATAATTTCGGGAATACGATGCTCACAATATTTGTTCATTGACAACTCAATTGCCAAGGGGAAATGTATATCTTTTTACTATGTTGTTAGTAACATGTTTTACAAAACTCGTGCATCAAGTCTCTCGTTGCTGCTCTGTAATTCTCACAGTTCAAGTATTCTCAAGTCTTTATTCTGTTACGATTTTAGTGATAAAGTCTTTGTATCATAGTGCAGAAAATCTCTGGTGAAGGGGCTGGTTTTTCGAGACTGGTATATAGTAGGGAAAAGGTTTTCAGTCCTTTTCCCAGACAAAAGTTTCTTTGTTATGGAGATGCTATAAACTTGTTTTGTGGAAAGAATCTAAACCAATGAAGAATCGTGTTTGGATTTGAGTAACTGGAGGGATGCTAACTTCTTCTGGGGAAGTATATCATAAATGTCAGTTTTACTTCAGCATTTCAAATGGATGATCAATGGTTTTGATAAATCGTCATCAATGAGTCTTAGGAGGTTGAATGGTCCTGATGCCAAGCCCCTACATCAGCCAAAGTTTGTTCAGCCCCATAAGTTTCCATTGGATCCTATCAATGTCAAACATAACAGCGACACAGTTCAATTGCCTATTTTAGGGGCTATACATAAGATTTCCATTTACATCCACCGATTTCACAACCTTGACTTGTTTCAGCAAGGGTGAGTTCAATTTAGTTTAAATTTATATTTCATTGCTGAACTTTTTTCACATGCTTAGCTGTATTTAAGAAATTCTATTTGCTTATGATTTGTTTAATTTTGTGGCTTCTTAGATGGTATCAACTCAAGATTACGATTAGGTGGGAGAATGATGATTCTGGCTCCTTCGGAACGCCAGCAAGAGTTGTTCAATATGAAGGTAACTGTCCTAGCTTTAGTTTACTGGTAGATCTCCTGGCTTCTAAGCTAATCTGTGGCTCTGCAATATTTAATTTTGCAAATTTTCTTACGTTCTTTGTAATATGAGCTTGAGTGTAGAATGACTTCCAGATTCTAATGTTCTCCCCTCTTATGAACTTGAAGTTAGAATTAGGCACTGAAGGTTCAACCCCCATGACTCTAGTGTGTACCAACATGTTTGCGTTATTTGTTTCAAAACTCTCTAAGACAAGGCATGGATTTCTCTGTCTACTTTGTTGACGTGGTTTCGCTTAACAAAACTACTATTTTAGTCGATTGACATGTTATTCTGTGGGTTGACTCGGGATTGATTGCTGAAAAACATTGGTACCATACTTAATGGATTTACTTCTCTTTCACTTTTCTGAGAGCTGCAAGGATTGATATAGTTTTTGTATCTGAGCAGCACCTGATTTGGGTTCTGATGATATATATGGTGTCTGGAGAATTGATGACACTGACCATAGCTTTTCAACGCAACCTTTTCGAATCAGATATGCGAGACAGGATATACTGTTGGCAATGATGGTCTCTTTCAACTTATCTCTCAGTAAACTTGAGGTAATATGTTTGTTTTTCTGGGGGGAGGGGTGGGGGGGGGGTTATGTGCACAGGACATGTGCAATCCATGTGTACAAATTTATCTAGTCATACACACACTATAGGTTGTGCAGGACACTGTCTTATAGCAGAACACCATATTTTCTTCTGTGTGGTTTTATTTTTCGCACTCCACATTTATATTGTTCGTGTTGTAGTTTATGTAGCATTTGAAATTTTTGTTTCATTTTCCAGGATCCTTCAACCTCTGCTGTTATTGTGAAGTTTGAGCTGTTGTATGCTCCTGTTTTGGAGAACAGGTTAACAGATCTAATCCACTTTGTAATTAATTTCTCATGAAATGACAGAAACAACTCTGGTTTCCTCTCTATTGGATATTTTAGTGAGTGGAGTTAATCAACAATGAACCAACATGTTGAGCTCTATTTCAACTTGAACTGAGCCATTTGAATCTACTACTATAGGTATAATGTCGATGCTTGTTTGGATACATCCCCTGCTGCAGTCCATGAATTTCGCCTCCCCCCTAAAGCTCTTTTAGGGTTGCATGCCTACTGTCCAGTTCATTTTGATGCATTTCACGCTGTATTAGTTGATACAAGTGTGCATGCCAGCCTTCTGAAAAGTGAGGTTCACAGTCCCTCGCTGAAGGTACCCAGGTTTGTTTCCTTTCTTTAAATCTGATCAGTGCTCAGAACTGTTGCTGGTTTTTTTCCATATGCTTTTTAATTTTGGTAGCTTGTTGCCAATGACCACCTATGATGTACCTAGCTTGAACCATAATCCTAGGCAATCTTTTGAGGAATTCTTTTGAATACTCTGTTGAAGTAACAATAGCTTCTGTTTTCCCAGTGATCCTACAGATGACAAACATGACCTTGCTGTGGAGCACAATAAATCAAAACAAGTATGTTTTCTTGTTAGATTTCATTATAGTCGCAACCTATCATATAAAGCTACCGTCTCTCTTTCTGTTGCAGTTACTTCCTTATATCTAACATTTAATATCATATCTTTATGCTGGCATTTGTTCTGTTGCTCTCTCTAGAGTCTGGCTATTCAATAACCCAATCCAAATATCAAGCCTCCAAACATTGTATACATAATTTTCATGTAGAAAATTGAAATCATAATATTCTGAGTGATCCAAGTGATTTTCCAGTGACTAAACTCATGTGCTGTTGCATAGACGCCTTTGACATGTTCAGTCCATTCTCTTCCATTTGTCATTGCGTAATGTTCTTGCTATGTTTTCTTGTGAACAGGTTATGCTTTTGAAAGCATTATCAAGTGCCCACGACATACTTCTAGAAGAGCTACAAAAGCTCAGCAAGGCTATTGACGTATCAATTGAAATGGAAGATATTTCTTCTGGCATATTATTCGGTTTCACTCAAAGATCTGATCAGGACTCGGCAGACGCTGAAGTTCCAGTCCAAATTTCAAGCAAACCCCTAAATGTTTCACAGGTTCTTCAGGGATTTTATAGGCTATGAACTTTTTATCACTGTTACAGACCTTTTTTCTCAACCTAATCTTTTGCTATATTCCTTTTTGTAGAAACAAAATGGTAAAGTTGATTTTCAGCATGATGATTTTCTCTATTCGTTCTCTGAAGAAAAGCTGGCCAAGTCATTCGATTTGATCTGCAATCGAGTGAATCACTTGTGGAGCACGTTTTTAAATTTCCACAGGTTTGTTTTCCCAGTTAACTTGTTTTGATCAATTACTAAGCATTTTTCCATGCGTGAGCCGATCGTAATCACAAAATATTTTTGTGGGTATTTCAGGGCTAATGCGAAGAAGATTCTTGAATCTCTTTGCAACCAGTGGGCTGTTGATCGCAAAGCTGAATGGTCAATCTGGATGGTTTACACTAAGGCTGAGATGCCACATCAGTATATAAGCAGTGTAGTGGATGATACCACCATCCGTGGATTACGTGGTCGAGGATCCTCACTACGGAAGTTAACTGGCGATGTAATTTTATCATCATAATGACTTCCTTGCTTATCATTTTTAGTATTTTCTTTACACAAGTCAGTTGGTGTTGATTTAATTTTTATTTTTTTTCACTTTTTTCGGGACCACTCTATAGCCTGCTCAGGCGGCTGCTATGAGGGCGGAGCTCCATAGGCGAAGTATCGCACAAATGAGGGTTAGCTTTCTTTACAATTGTGGTATTATCTCACTCATTGGTTGGAGATTCGAGCAAAAATACAAAGATTTTTAGAATGTTTTGCGTAACTGCAGATCAATAATCGTTCTATTCAAGACTTGTATATGTTTGGAGATCCATCACGCATCCCCATCGTAATTGTAGAGCGAGCTGTCAATGCACCTCTTTCTTCAACCAAAGGAATTTTTTCTTTCAATCAGCTGGACCCGAAATATACAAATGGCTTGGTTGCTGGAGCTGACTCTATCCCCTCAAACAAGCTATCTGGCACCACTCGTCAAACTGGCCGTGTTCTCAAGATTGTAGTTTTTGTCCATGGATTCCAGGTGGTGCTCGTAATATACAGCTTCACTTATTAATTTAACACTGCGAAATGCAAGTTGCGTTCATATGCTTTGTCGCCATGGCTTCTCTAAAACGACACTATTGATGTGTAGTTGCCACTTATTGATTGCAAAAAGGTTCATTTAATGTGCAGGGCCATCATCTTGACTTACGTCTCGTCCGAAACCAATGGCTTCTAATAGACCCGAAGGCAGAATTTCTTATGTCGGAAGTTAACGAAGATAAAACATCTGGAGACTTTAGAGAAATGGGCCAGAGGCTAGCAAAGGAAGTCGTATCTTTCGTGAAAAAGAAAATGGATAAGGCGTCTAGATCCGGGAACTTGAGAACAATCAAGCTTAGCTTCGTTGGACATTCCATTGGAAACATCATTCTGAGAACTGCACTTACAGGTTTAGACTCTAAAGCTCAAATGACGAAACTTCCCTCAAATTGACTTTTACGGTACTAATTTTCACATTCTCCCCTGCAGAGACGATTATGGAACCATATCTGAGATTCCTGCACACGTATCTCTCGGTATCTGGCCCACATCTTGGTTATCTTTACAGTTCGAACTCGTTGTTTAATGGCGGTTTGTGGCTCCTGAAGAAGCTCAAAGGCACACAGTGCATTCATCAGCTGACTTTCACAGATGATCCTGATCTACAAAATACTTTCTTATACAAACTGTGCAAGGTAAAAACTTGAAAAGTCTCGCTGTCATTTTACTATATAGAATTCGCACGCTAGTTTTACGAGCTTACTAATAATCTTTTCTAAAATCATAAAAAAATTTCAGGAGAAAACGTTGGAGCATTTCAAAAACATCATTTTGTTATCTTCACCTCAGGTAGTTTGCCTTCTTTGTTGGTTATTTTCCCCTGTTTTGTTCTTCCTTTCAACTTATTGGTAAAATCGGGTTAATTTCTTCGAAATACGAACTTTGCCACAGTTATGCAATATGTACAATGGCTTCCAAATCTTGTTCTCGAATACACACTTTTTCACTGTTTGCAATTTTCCCCCGATTTCACTTTCTCGCGAGAAATGTAAAATGACATCGTTGGCAGACAAAACAATGCTGTTTTGTACGCGTGATGGCTCCAAGAAAACGAAATTAGGAGAAAATTGCAATGTGAAGTTTGTGTATTTGAGGAAAAACCGTAATTTGGGCAAAGGTTCGTTTTATCGAAACCAAGAACGACTACTGTTGAACGAACCTGTAGCGAAAATAACACAGAGCATTCGTGATCTAATTCTCAGGATGGCTACGTTCCACATCATTCCGCGAGGATCGAAATGTGTCCTGCATCGTCAGGAGACTACTCGAAAAAAGGCAAGCTTTTCCTCGAGATGCTGAACGAATACCTGGACCAGATACGGGCACCTTCCTCCGAGCACCGTGTGTTGCTGCGCTGCGATGTCAATTTCGACATCTCCCTGCAGGGAAGAAGCCTGAACACCTTGATCGGCCGTGCTGCTCACATCGAGTTCCTCGAGACGGACATCTTCGCCAAATTCATAATGTGGTCCTTCCCGGACCTGTTCCGTTGACTTGCAGCCGGCTCGCCAATAAATCTCTCCTCCTGAATACAGCATCTCAGGCGCCGCCTGAGCTGTATTCAGCGCCATCTGACCTCCGATTTTTTGCACGCGAGGGGCCAAGTGTCACTGAATCTTGGGGATGGCGTGGTGCGGATGAGGTTCGACGCGACGACGCGGCCCTCCACGGCAGTGTAAATTAGTTTCTGGAATGCAAATTCAGTTAGAGACCTCTCAGAGATGTATCTTTTGTTAATTTAGCATGGTTAATTTAAGCCTAAAATTGTACCATAAATTTAGTTAATAGTTAATGTAAATCTTGGTTGATGATGTGCAGTTATAGAGGCTAAAACCATTTCTTTGCAATCTATTTGCCATGTTTTTACCGTGGTGTATTTATTCTCCGGTCGGAGCTCCGCGTACCGGTCAGCATGGACTTAATCCTAACCGCAACCTGACCCGAATCCAACCCAGTCCGAACCCGAAACCGAATAAAAAATTGTCCTCAACTTTCAACATATTATACATATCAATATATAGTGAATTTGATCAATGCATAACGTAGAATCCAAATAAAAAAGGTCATTGTTATATAAAACGAAATTCATTAACATTTATGTGCGCTATAGTTGATACTCGCAAGATGAACGAACCATAACATAAAATTTTCTCGAATGTACTAAAAACAAACTAATAAAATTTTCTCGAATGTACTAAAAACAAACTAATAATCGACTCCGTTGTTATTTAACAACCACCTTCATGTTATGGTTCTGCATTCTGCATTTAAAATTAGTTTTACATATAACACAATCCATATAGAAAAGTTGTATATATATTAATAAAAGAATAGAAGACTTAATTCTCATGAACTAATTAAATGGAGATGGGGCCATCCCTAAATTTGTAATCACTCCTAAAGATTGAAGATTACTTTTTTAATTAATTTCTAAAATCCTCCATTAATTTGTTTGTCTAAGACAACGTTGTCAGCTTAAAACAAATTAGTACGAGTAGTATATTTAGTACTGTCTTAGACCAATAGTCACCTTGATTAGTTTATAATTATCGTACCACATTGGCTGCTGTGCCTAAATCATTTCATATGTAGTCATGTTATTAGGTTGCTCTAATTTTTAACTATCGTCAAACTAAGTAATTTATACTCCCTCCGTCCCAGATAATTCGGGACACTTTGACCCGACACGGGTTTTAAGAAATGTAATGGAAAGTGAGTTGAAAAAGTTGGTGGGATGTGGGTCCTACTTTTAAAGTATTAGTTTTATAATAAAATGTGAGTATGAATGAGTTAGTAGAATATGGGGTCCACTATCAAAAATGGTAAAAGTGAAGTAGGACAAATTATGTAGGACGGTCCGAAATGGAATATTGGGTCGAATTATCTGGGACGGAGGGAGTATATTCTACTATACGTGTAAAATTAAAGATAGTATCAATTAATACTACTAATAGATATGTAGCACCATTCCATTAATTTACCTTAGCATTAGGTAGATAATGCAAGGTATTTGCTTTTACTTAGCAAGTTCAAGATAAGTAATTTTGTAATTCTCATGTCCACTGATAATAATCTTGATAGTCAATGATAATACAAAGTTTTAGTTAAAAATGAGTAGAATATACTATAAATAAAGAGAAACAGTTGTCAAATGTATTAATAGAGAATAAACTTCACCTTATTAGTGAGATAAATTTGCCAGATAATAAAATATAATTAATTTTTGTGAATGAACCATAATATAAAACATGCATGACTATTGGTTAGAGACGAAAACAATCTTACAATTATGAATAATTGAAGCTGGTGTCCCAAATTTTGGTGTTTTTTTTTTTTTTGGAAAAGTATTAGTAGAATGCAAATTCAATACTAGTAGTATAATATTAGCAATTTGGTAGATATTACTAGTTGCAGTTGAGACTAAAAAGTTCTTTATATTTCGAAGCAATAATTGATTACACTTTCGATAATGGTGACACTACACCATCATGAAGGACTATAAACTTATTAAATATATAAAAATATATATGGTACTTTCTTGATTTTCATAAAGAAATTAATCCTTAAAGCTTAGTGTTTGTCTTTAAGCTTTAGCATATTAATTCTCACTCCCAATTTCAAATTCTGTACTACCTTAATACCAATAAATAACTTTGTTTATTCTTTCAAACAGCTGGCAAAATAATAAAGAAACTTGACTTCATTGGTCCTTTTATAATTTATGGAGTAATATAAAATTTCAAATATGGATTGCTATGATCAATTAAATTAATACTCCTAACAATTTTCTACAGAAGATGTTAGAAATATTGGATAAAAATAAGTACTCCTTATTTTAAAAAGTGGATCGATTGGATAAAAATAAGTACTCCTTATTTTAAAAAGTGGATCGAATTTTGATGATTTAGTTATTTTTTTATTCAAATTTATAATAATTACAAATTTACAATATATTTGTAGTATTTTGTCATTGATAAATGAACAAAATTTAAAGGTTGAGTCACACTAGACGACTAGAGTTGAACACGAAACCTTTTAATAGTGTAGTTGTTTAAGAGATGAAATCAGAGTCATAATATTATGATTAAAATTCTACCAACACATTAACATTAAATCATATTACATGTACATTATTCGATAAAAGAACTAAAACATTTTATTCATACATTCATACATTACATAAAACACCTTTCAATTTAATATGCCAAAAATCTAAGAAAATTGTGTTTGAAGATTCATATTTGATCTTTTAATAAGTTTGACAGCTTATGTTTAGCTGCTGCCAATATAAAATCATAACAAGGAATAAAGAGATTTTATCCATTAATATCATTTATATAGTACAACTGCACATTTTTATGGTAACGATGGATTATACTATGAATTTTATCCGGTCGAATTGACATTATATTTATAATTTATATTCGTATTCATTTTTCATGTGTCCCAAAATTAAATGAGTTATTTTCCCTTAACAAAAACCAACTATTTTAATATAATTTTTTTTATTGTTTAGGCAATTAACTCAATAAATGTCATATTTTTTTAATTATATTTCATATTTTATTAATTTTTTTCTCTAGTTAACTCGTCGAATTCAATTCTCTTGATTTTGAGATGGAGACAGTTTGATTACTATTTTCAAACTATAAATATAAAAAATTAGTAGGTGATTCTTTTTTTTATTCGGTTGACCACTACACAAAGAGTATGGATTAGTAGTTGACTTCAGTCAAATCAGTTGCTATAGGGCTAATTCCACTATGATTTATCATTATGATAAAGTGAGCAATACTATATTCCCAAATTAACGATATTCATGGGATAATAGTTCACAGATTTGATTATTGTATCACCACACAATCACGAAATAAATGGAAAATAATTATTGACCTCCTTCTAAAATTACCTCCCAAATTAATCCATCTGTATTTTTTTGAGACCGTCCTAAACTGTGAGTCATATTTCCTTCCGCAAAAATCTACCTTATTAATTATTCCTTTTGTGCATAATTAAATGTTTCATATCTTACCGATAAAGTTTTGATAAATTATTTGACTTTATAGATTAAAAAAAGTTAATGGAATATAAATCCTACATTTATATATTCATATTAAAATAAAATGTGAGTGGAATGAGTTAATGGAATGTAGGATTCACTTATTAAATACTCTCTCTGTCCTACAAAAAATGTTATACTTGTGAAACGACATGAGATTTTAGAAAATTTTGTTTTGTATATTAAATGGAGAGATAAAATATACTACCTCCGTCCACGAAAATTCGTCCCGGTTTGACCGGGCACGGGTTTTAAGAAATGTAATGGAAAGTGAGTTGAAAAAGTTGGTGGGATGTGGGTCCTACTTTTAAAGTATTAATTTTATAATAAAACGTGATGAAGAGAATGAGTTAGTTAATATGTGGTCCACGACTAAAAATGGTAAAAGTGAAAAATGAGACAAATTTTGGAGGACGGACGGAAATGAAAAAATGGGACAAATTTTCGTGGACGGAGGTAGTAATTTTTTTATTTATGTGAAAGAGAAGTTTTTCAAAAATGAAAATGTAACATTATTTGTAGGACAAACTAAAAAGAAAAGTGTGATATTTATTTTGATGAGATATTTATTAGCTAATGGAGGAGAAAGGAGAAAGAAAAAATGAGATATTTTAATGGCATACTCTAATTATCTGATTCTAATTTTTGTGTGGAACAGATGAATAGTCTGTGTGACATAATGATATATTTGAGTAATTTAATCTTAACAAAATAATCCTCTTA
>NC_062967.1:36297652-36318059 GCF_023119035.1 Salvia hispanica | reverse complement strand
AAAATGGGACAAATTTTCGTGGACGGAGGTAGTAATTTTTTTATTTATGTGAAAGAGAAGTTTTTCAAAAATGAAAATGTAACATTATTTGTAGGACAAACTAAAAAGAAAAGTGTGATATTTATTTTGATGAGATATTTATTAGCTAATGGAGGAGAAAGGAGAAAGAAAAAATGAGATATTTTAATGGCATACTCTAATTATCTGATTCTAATTTTTGTGTGGAACAGATGAATAGTCTGTGTGACATAATGATATATTTGAGTAATTTAATCTTAACAAAATAATCCTCTTACATAAATTAAAGTTGTATATATTCAATCAATTTGTTTTTGATAATCTCAAATCTTGTTAATCCGGCTAAACCAAATCAGAATATTCACATTATAAAATGATAGTTTTGTTAATAATCTCACCCGACAGCTAGCTTTCCATCTTAATCGCTGCTAATTATATTTATGAATTTAATCCACTATTATCTCCTAATATATCCCATTTGGTAATATCCATAATTTCCATTATTAATTAACTAAATAAATTAAATTCCAGCAACGTATTGTACGGCCTCCACGTTTCCAAAAGGCCCTCTTTCATCTCAGTATAAAAGCGACTTTTCCACCTTTCATTTCTTCATCAACTTTTCCCTTTCTCTTTTCGAAATTCGTCGGAAAATTCCGATGTCGATCCCCGGAGATTCTCCGGCCACCGCCACGAGCGGCGTTAGCGAGATCATGCTGTTCGGTGTGAGAGTGAAGGTCGATCCGATGAGGAAGAGCGTGAGTATGAATAACCTCTCCGAATACGAGCAGGTTAGTAACGCAAGCAAGCCGGAGAAGGCGAAGGAGCGCGGCGGAGCTGCCGGATACGCCTCCGCGGATGACGCAGCGCCTCAGGCGGCCGGAGGTAGCGGCGATCGTAAGCGAGGTTAGATCTATGAGTATTTTTTTTGTTACTACGAATTTAAGTTTCGTTTTGATTTAGGTTATTAATGTTATGATCGTGAAATTGAGTTGTTAATTTAGCTTAATTTCAGTTTCGTTTTGATTTAGGTGATTTAATGTTATGATCGTGAAGCTTTTGAGCTGCTAATTCAGCTTAATACTTTTCAATTTGTTTATTTGCTTATCTGATTTCTGTGAAGAATAATTTCATGTAGACGGTGTAGTTTACTTGCTTGTGAAATTTTCTTCAAATGTATGGAATCAATTGCATTCACGAAAAGAAATCGAAAAAAAAGTAACAAAATTAGGATGTGAGTATTCAATACGAAGATAGGTTTCATTTGTGGTTTGTGGATTCTCACAATTGAATCGGTGTGGATTTGATTTCATTGTTCAGGAACTCCATGGACAGAGGAAGAGCACAAGCGGTTCCTCGTTGGATTGCAGAAGGTTGGGAAAGGAGATTGGAGAGGAATATCTAAGAATTATGTGAAGACTCGTACACCGACTCAGGTTGCTAGTCACGCTCAGAAGTACTTCATCCGCCGGAACAACCTCAATTGCCGGCGCCGGCGCACCAGCCTCTTCGACATCACCACTGACTCGGTAGATCGCCTATCCAATAGCTCTTGTGTTCATAATTGTTCTTGCTGGTTTATGAAACTAAATTGAACATTCAAGGATATGGATTTCTGAGTGAAAAGTATGTTTATGTTCACAAATGATAAATCTGATTGAAAAATATGTTGTCCTGTTTCAAATTAGGTTGCTGCAATGCCAATGAAAGAGGCCAGAAACCGGCAACAGATCCCGGCTCAGCCCGTTGCACGGCCACCCTCTGTGCCTCGGCCATTGACAGCCAATGCCAATCTATTCTCAACCATGAATGGTCCTGTTCTATTACCAATGCAAGGTGAAAATTTCTTAGCAAACAACTCACCAGCCATGTTTGTTCATCGTTGCTCTCTGCCTCTGACCTCAGCCATGGCTGAGCTAAGCTTAAACCAGCAAGTTCCTCCCGGGCCATCTCAATTGTCACTGCGGTTGTCCCTGTCCACGGGTTCCTCGTTCCCGGTGACACCAAGCTACAAAAAGGGAGATGGCATTGTTAGTGTTGCATGAGGAGGAATAGTTTTGGAAGAGAATAAGGACTATGGAGGAATAGGGCACATCATAGGTATAAACATTCTTAAGATAAATAGAGAAACATTGATTAAGACATAGATTGCTCAACACTAGCTTTGGACTATTAATCCTTCTAAGTTCTATCTATGCATTGTACAGGCTGGAAATATATTTTATGTCTTGTACCTGCCCATTTTGTGCTACTGATATTTACAGGAAGGTTTTTGCTTTGCTTTTCTCCTTTTTAGTGGTTTTTTTATTGAATACAAGTAGTAAGTGGAGTAATAAATATCATTTCATTTTATCTTGTATTAAATGGAGTATGCATATCATTTCATTTGTTTACTTTGTTGGGAGATACTCCTATTCACCAATAAATATATATCTCATAGTTGACATGCTCTTCCCTTCTTCACTAATAAATATCGCATTTATTGGGAGATACTCTCTCTTTCACTAATAAATATCTCATAGTTGACACTTGACATGCTCTTCCTCTATTCACCAATAAATAACACATTTATTGAGAGATATTCCCTCTCTCACCAATAAATATCTCATAGTTGACATGCTCTTCTCATGTTCACCAATAAATATCGCATAGTTGACCCTGTCTCTCTTACTTTATCATTTCTCCACTTTAACTATTTTTCATTACTTTACGGAAGCAGAAAAGTCAATGAGACTGCTAAAGCTGACATTGCTCTCTTACTTTACCATTTCTTCACTTTAACTATTTTTTATTACTTTTACAAAAAGGAGGCAGAAACCATTTCTTCACTTTAACTATTTTTTATTACTTTTACAAAAAGGAGGCAGAAAAGTCAATGAGACTGCTAAAGCGGGACGAAAGGAGTATTTTATAAAAGAAAATAAATTGAAAAAAATTAGTGAATCTATTTTTATTTTTATTTGTTTTATATAATAAAATATCATAATTCATAATTAAGTATACATCATCGATTTTGGGTCGGTTTGATGAATTTAAAATGTGATACTGTTTATGCAATTAATCACCTTTTCCACTTTTGGCCAAATTAATGATGATGTGGTTGGTAGTAGTTTTTTTGTTTGTCACATCACATTATCACATTAGTATTAGGTCTTTATCAATTTGGTGAAAAATGTAAATAGTGCCATGTTCTTATGTCACGATGGTGTCACACTAGCTACAATTTTGCTAAAAATTGGAAATTATATGAAATTTGAAAATAATAATGTGAGAAATTTATGTTTAAATAATTGTATAGTAGCCCCATAATAAATTATTTAAAATGAAATTCATGAATAATAGGAATGAAATGATGGTAAAATGGAATGAAAGAATGAAATGAATATTAAATTTGTCATTTATCTTATAAACTAAATTACTGAACAATGTTTTTGCATTATTAATAATTTATTACAATATCATCAAATTTCAGATAAAATATTCAAGAAGGATAAATAAAACTGAACTAAAATAAAATAAAAGTGAATGATGCAATAGAGTTCCAAACTTCCAATCTTCTCCTTTTGAATTCCCCAAATTTGAAAATCGAAACCCTAGCGATGATGCGAAGCCTCTTCTCCCGAAATCTAATCAATGTCGCCAAATCCTCCACCGCCGTCGCCGGCGGCCGAAGGAGCTATAGCCTGGTGCCCATGGTGATCGAGCATTCATCGAGAGGGGAGCGCGCCTACGACATTTTCTCTCGGCTACTGAAAGAGCGCATCATTTGCATCAACGGCCCCATCTCCGACGATACCGCCCACGTCGTCGTCGCGCAGCTGCTCTTCCTCGAGTCGGAGAATCCCGCCAAGCCAATTCACATGTATCTGAATTCCCCCGGTGGCGCTGTTACTGCTGGTAAATGTGTTAAATTTCCCGTTTTGTTGATTTTTTTGTTCAAAATAAGTTTGGTTTTGATATTTTTGATGGAAATTTTAGTCAGTCTCGGGCTACAGAGGTTTTTTTTAATTGATGAGGAGAAACTATGTAATTTTAATGTTGTTTATTTATCGTTGAGCTGAAGTCTTATAATTGGAAATGGATATCTCTGTGACAAATTTTGAATGGCATTGTAGTCGATCATGATCAAGTTTCAAGCTTTGGTTAAACTGAATCAGGACTAATATTCTAAGCTTATTTACATTATGTAAAGTCCCGTACAAGGCGATTGACGGGGGATTTTGCCCGGTTTTCAATTTTTGTGAGCTGTGTTAGTATGTGATGTTTTGGATTCTGAGTGGGTTTAGTTTGGGGGAGGTGATGAGAATGTCATAATTATTTTTTGTTGCTGAGGAGTTTTGCATATATATTGCAAATTTTTGTTTAATTTGGTAGGATTTACTGTCACAATCAATGTTCAGGAACAGTAGAGAACTAGAGATTAGTCTTGAATATTCAGCTTTGGTAAAGGATGGGGATGAACTTGCACTCTGATTCAAATTTATGATCCTTATGCAACTTAAAATGAGGAAATGTTCCTTTGCTTTTTTGCTACTTTGCAGAGAATCCTACTTTGCAGTATGTATTTATATTTGAACTTTATTTGAAAACCTTCGAACTCATTGTTAGTTGATTGATAATGTAGGTCTTGCTATCTATGACACGATGCAGTATATCCGGTCTCCCATCAATACTATATGTCTTGGTCAAGCTGCATCAATGGCTTCTCTCCTACTGGCTGCTGGTGCAAAGGGTGAAAGGCGGTCCCTCCCAAATGCTACAATCATGATACATCAGCCTTCTGGTGGGTACAGTGGGCAGGCTAAAGACATAAGTATCCACACCAAGCAAATTATTCGTGTTTGGGATGCATTGAATGATCTCTACTGTAAACACACTGGACAGTCACTTGAAGTAATCCAAGCAAACATGGACCGTGATTATTTCATGACAGCTGAGGAGGCAAAGGAGTTTGGAATAATAGATGAGGTTATAAATGAAAGACCGATGTCACTTGTGGCTGATGCTGTAGCAAACGAGGGGAAAGATAAGGGTTCAAGTTAATCTCAATGTAAGATCATGATTTTCATCGCATTGTTCTTTCCTTTTATACTTTTACCTTTACTGGGTTAGAAAAAGGAGTATAGCTTTTTATATGAATCATATCACTGATTTACAAATATGCATGTTCAGTTTTTGAGGGGTTGCTTTGAGCTGGAATTCAGATTGTCCCTTCAAACAGTTTCAGCCGCAGGCCTTGTCACGAGTACTTGTCACCTTTAGTAAGTGAGTTATCTTTATGTATATTTCTTGGACTGGCACTTGAGTTTTCTTATATAAGTATGGTGTAGTTTAGATTAAGAAAAGAAGAAAAAAGTTTTAGTTTTTTCTTGCCATTTTACTACCTAAACATTTCGAACTGAGCTATTTCATCTGATTCCTACAATAATTGAGTTCCTGTTAACTTTACTACTTCCCTTTGGTGGTTAATACTTTATAGTAAAAAACCCAGAGAACTAAGATGTTATGGAAACAAAAACTCGATGGTCTTCATATCCTGACAGTCTTCATTAAGGAATGGCATTTAGATGACTAGGACAGAAAGAACTGACATTTTTACATGGATCCCGTGTTGCTCTACGTCTATATCCTGCAGTTGTTCCATCTTGTACTTCAATTCATGTATCTTTTTGGGTAATATTCAAATAAGATTAAAGAGTTGTTTACGTTCTTACTTTGGTGCAGTTATTCCCATCTACTGGATGCAATTCCGACGTCGCTCTTGGTGAATTCTTCTTGGCAAGAGTAAGGGGGAAAAAAATTGTGACCAAATCACAATAAATCTGTCACTGATCTTGTTTTTCAATCGTATTGTGGCACAATCTTCATCAAGGAAAGAATCATCTTTTGTTCCTTGCTTAACTCCTACTCACTTCCCCTTCTCTTTGATCGTGTAGTTATACTTCCATTTGAAAGTGAACTAGTTTGTTAATTATATGCTCCTTTTGTATTGTTAGAAATCTAAGCCAGGTGATGAGATTTAAGCAGCAAATTTATCACAATTAAAGAACTCAACTCAGTAATACTGTTGCTGAAATTAATCAATATGTGAAAATGAAAATGCCATTAACGAGAATTCAGACATGAACCAAATTTATAATAAAGTGATATTGCCCCCCCAAAAATTGACCAAACCAGAGACTTACAACCGTCTGCCATATTTAAGCTATCCTTCACAATAAAAAGATTATGTTTCATCTTTGAAAGTAAAACACAACAACACAACCTCTCACCCTCCCCTCTCACCCTCATTCAAACTATATGAAATGGCAAATGAACAATATACAAATATTGAAATGAAACAAAAAAGTTGCCTCAACCGAAACCGAAGACAAGGGCAGAGAAAAAATAGCCCTTCTCTGTCACTCACCAACTATGATACAGAAACCATGTTCAGTTCAAGAGGCCTCAAAGCTCCTTGAACAATCTCTTGAACGGATCTATTACGTCTACAGACCTCGGATAATTCTTCGATTGGAGTCGTCAGGCCGTTTACAGCTGCACCAGACGTCGCATCTGACAAAGCTTGCAGAAATCTTGACCTTTCCACCTCTGTCACCGCATTTGATGGAATTAAGGAAATGGCCTCCTTTGCCCACTCTAACGCCTTTGAACTGTAGGCTCGTGTAATAGCTAGAAGCGTGTAGGTTACCTATTGCAAATGAAAATTGAAGTGTTCAATATAGCAAATGGAAGCCTCTATCATGGTAGCATTTATCTATTGAGGGGTCAGGGACATAAACCGTTTCTAGTCGCGAACTTGGAAGTGCTCCGGTTAGAGCAGCTACAAGAACTCTGGTGATGACAGCTCCTCTGGGAATAATCACATTGTCCCGGATGGGCACATAAGGCTTCCCGTGAGTGGAATTTGCAAGATCGAAAACATCTGATAGGAAATTTAGTATGGAATTGGAGGCCTCCCTGCAGTGTGAAATGTGACAATTTCAATCCTTACTGTATTTCATCAGAGCATGCTTGTCGTTTAAGAACATAAGAAAATACTAAATTTTACTATTTGATAGAGAGATTGTGAGGGAGAACCTATGCTGCACGGTGATGCCAATCATAGAACAGTCCACCAAGCAGGGGAATACAGGAGATGTAAAGAATAATTGCGGACAATAACGGATGCATCTTGATGCTAATAAAAAACAATCATCTACCAGGTCGGGTCGGGAAGAGAAGTCCTGCCACATGGGTAATAGCATCAGGAAAACATTCCACGATCTCAATTAACGGAGCTGACGGTTATTAACCAGAGACATTACCTGAACTTTTGTAAGCACAGATGTTGTATGGTTGAAAAGAGATTCAATCAAGATTGTCAAATAGTTTGTACAAGATGGATCTGAACCAAATATCTAGAGAAGAGGATTCAAATATAAGTTAATCAGAAAAGGGAAAACTTATCGAGTAATATATTAACCCAGAAAGAACCAGGAATACGAACCTTAATAACTTCACTAGAGAGATAGAGGAAACAAGGTTGCTGATGTTGTTTGTACAAAGCTTGTATCTCTTCGAGTATTACACCAACTGTAACCCCCATAAGAGTTTTAGAGGTCCTCACCTGGAAGAGAGAAATTTCTTATCAGGAAGACTCCCATAAAAGTGACATACTGACACTGGAAACTACAATTGAAATTGGATTACATTCCTTTCGAATACTATCTTCTGTGGGCAGTCCAATGAAAGTAGAATGACTACTATGGCAAAAAGGCGATGAGGGTTCAATCATGTTATAAAAAAAAATAACATTGTTGGAGGTCTTAGAATTACTAGAGAAGTACTGCCAGCACGATAGAGAAAATATGATCTGTATGCATAGTCATATGGCCTTACCGTGCTAAGTAGATTAATCATGGTATTATGTCATGTTAAAACACCCTAAAATGGTGCTTCAACTGGAACAACTATGGGTATGGGTGTATGGCTGAGAAGTTCAATTACAATGGAAATCAAGTTGATTAATCCGAGGGTAACTAATCAAGGGAGTAATTGTCGAGTTATTTGATTCCAAATCTAACATACCAAGCACCATGAATAGATTTGGTTCCCTTTGGTCCCTCTTCTTAAATTTTATCATCCCCATTTACCATACTTGATAGTGAGGGCAATAATACTCAAAAAGCAAATGGTGAGAACCTTTGAAATAATCCATAATCAAAATTCCATAGTTCAGAAATCTTACCGCATTTTTGCACGCTCGACAAAGAGATTCCATAGTTCGCATGTCCCAAGAACGACTGCAGCACAGATATTTGAGCTCAAACTTATCTTGAATCAAGTACCCAAGGCAATATAATTAAAGTATTTATCAAATCAGCAGATGTAGCACTAACATATCGAAGATTGATTTGAAGATTGGCCAGAGTCTTCGAACAGCATCTGCAACAGCTTCCGGATGATTCGCATGTCTGAAGTTGCATAATTATAAGTTGAGCTTCATAAAAAGGTACGCCTAATATAACCAATACAGATATATGTTGCTACCTAAATATATTTGCTAATCGGTCAATATGAACAGTTAAATCTCGAGCAGGCTTCTGTCCCAGTACTAAAGGGCCTTGATTGATGATGTCCTGCTTATTGACCATGCAAATTGCTCACTCAACCAGTCAACCACATATCAAAACAAGCCTGATTCCTTAAGACAATACTAACCTGTAAAGGAGCAACAGTGGGCAAGCATAGTGCCTCCAAGGCTTTCTTAGCATGTTCCGAAGGAAGTTCCGTGACGACCATACTGTGAATAAAGATTATCTAAATAAGTTAACACAACACAAAATACCAGCCAGTTTCTGCAAGTCATAAAAATCATTAATACCTAAGAGCCTCGACTAGATGCAACGAGTCTTCTGCAGAAACCTTGAAGGGGCCTTCTCCAATCATTGCCCCTTGGTATATTTGGAAAAGTCCATCCAAGGACCCACATAGTTTTTTCTTGCAGTCTACAGCCAAAACAAAATATAGGCAGAGTTCAAGTAAAATATAGCTATTGCAAAGCCCAGTAACAAAGGGGTAAAATTTTGTGGCAAGTGAGCAATAAGGTAAGAAATAATGGACATAGATAGAATATAAAAGAAGCCCCTATTCAAGAAAAAAATGCTTGACATTTTACTCCTAGAACACAAATTCCTTGTTATTATGTAATCTCACAAAGAGTAGGACCATCACCCAGAGCTACCCTACTAGAGGCGAAGAAGATCACAGTTTGTTGAAGAGAGAAATAACAATATCTGAGATATTACAAGAATTAAACCATAAATCATGAAATTAGAAGCTTAAAAAACATTGAATGTTAGTTTTAGCTGTAAACTATTAGTACTAGTCAGGAAAACAAACATGAGAAGCTAAGCAAGCAAGACTATTTACCGTCACATATATGACGAAAAGCCACAGCAGCTGCAGCTGCAGTGTCCTCTGATATACTCATACCGCTAACAAGAATATTTATAAGAGGCGACAAGAATGAAGGTCCACTTGGTGCAGTGTCAAGCCATTTTGAGTAAGCCCCAATTACATAGCATACTGAACAAAGATACAAAAAAAACATAAATAAGTAACTCGAGAACACTGTGTCAAAACTCAAAACTACTCCCTGATGAGGAAGTAATAAAGACATTTTGAGAGACAAAAGGATGTTCTCGTGGATTTTATACCTGTCTGCAGCAGCTGTGGTTGATGAGGAAGTTGAGGAAGTAAATTCATGATCTGGCAAAACAAAACATGTTTGATATATCTGAATTGGTAAAGTGTTGAACAGTGAACATAGTTAGACATCAAAACAAATTAATGCATGAGGCCAAAGGACTAAAAGGAAATTTTGTCGGATCAATAACTAGGAAATACATTGATCAATGGGAAACACCTAGCTAGCTAGCTTTATAAATTGACAGCCTGATATGGGAGAATATTCAAACCTGAGGCATCACATCTCCTTCAGTATTAGATACATAATCGGATATTGCTCGAATACTATATAAAGCCGCTTCTGCTGGACGCCAATCAGTTTGCTGGACCTGCCCGCAATTTCTAACAGCCTATACATAAATTAAAAGGGGAAATGAGACATCATTGATAAATTCATGTACTAACAATGTTTTGAATTCAAATAATTTCATGATATGTAATACTATATGATAATTATGTTGGTAGTCTTCAGAGTGGGGCCCAATCTCCCCAGTGAGCCTTGGGTCGAAGTAGTGGGCCTATGGTGAAGCCTTAAACTGTAGCCTTTCAATTCCAGTAGGAGGATTAATTAACATTTTACCCACTGTCTCTTTTTTTATCAGGTTTCATTCCAGAAATTGGGTTCAACATGTATTTATTACATATTGCAGGTTATATCAAAGTAATGAGAGTGTGAAAGCTACAAGAAGTCAGGAGTACATTTACAAACCATAAGGGAAGTTATTTGTGTTGTATACAATGATTATGAGTTGTTCCTAATATTTGGGAAACAAGATATCAATGAGTAGTTGAGTACAGCTCACAACCGGCAGATCTCCAATATCTTTTCCATCATAAGCTGGAACCAGAACTGTGCCATTATATCGCTTATATATGTATAGAGTATGATGTTCGGTACCTCATAAGAACTTATAACGTAGCCTTTTGACTTATTTTCCATCGTGAGCAAAATATGTATAAGATGAGTGACCATACAAACAAGAATTTATAATGGCTGCAAATGCTGCTTTATGCCTTTATTAATTTGTTACAGAGTTTTAAAGGGTTGACAGACAGGTATCTCTACAGCATTAACGAGATTACATGTACCTCAATAAGCTTCATGTAAAGAATCTTCAGTGTAGCATCACCACCTAAAACTAGAGCTGCATCAATGAGGACATCCGCAACAGCTGCCAGCATGATAATTTTGTGAAAACCACAAAAAATGTTAGATCTTAAAACATGTCACCTCAAAAAGTCTAGTGGGAGGAGGGGGAAGACCTATAATGTTGACATCTAGACAATAACAAGGCTATGAAGATAAAACATACAAGTCATGTGTACATTAAATAATTCTGTATGTTTCAAATGCAGAAGGCATTCTGAAATGGCTAACTAATACTCCCCATCCCTGAAAAATATGCCTAGTTCCAAGGCAATAAACAAAATGTTTCTTCCATGTGTATCGTATTTGAGAGTTTGTTAAATATTTATATAAACTACATACATCATTTAAGATTATGTCGATACATGCAGCAAACCATTATCAGATCAAACAGCAAATGTACCATATCTGGTTTGCTTAAAATCTTTCTGGTCCTCTCTTGAAAGATCAGCATAATCCTGGGGATATTCAACTTTGACACTAACCTGAGAGAAAAATAAATAACAGCAAAATCATATAAGAAATCATTATTGATAAAAGTAGTTAGCCTTAAAAACTAGTAACCACATGCGTAAATACTTGGGAATCTGTAAACAAGGAGGCCAGGGTCATATCCTCCAGATATCATTATGATGGTCAGACAATTACAGCAATGATCTTTGGAATGTATTTATTTTATCTCAAAGAAAATGGGGATAAAACACCAAGACATTTGTATACCATGTTATGCTCTTATTTATTTAGGAAAAAAAATATTACTAGTGAAGAACAAATGCTCCTCTCCTTTAGCATTCTTAAGGAACTATGCAAACACTTCCATTTTGAATTAGAAGAAACTTAATCTTGATGCAAAACCTAAGACTATGTAAAGACCATAAGAAAAGCCTCACCAAGGAAACAAGTGCTTCATACGATGAACGGAACGCCAGCAGCTGAGGGGATTTCTCAGGTTCAGAAGATGGTTCATGACCATGTGGAAGAGTATTACTCCTAATCCATTAGAAATTATACAGTCATATAATGATCTAGCGCACACACATAACCTTAGAATAGAAAATGCCAGTACCTCTCACTTATTAGCATTTGAAGACTATGCCAAAAGTTAAAGGTCATTGAAGCAATATCAAATTCTGGATGTGAAGTAGCTTCAAGTAGTGCTTGCACGATCACCATTGATTCATCAGAACCTGAAGAGAAAAGTTACTTTTTATTGTAAGAAGTGTCCCTGTTGTACAAGAAGCAAGGGTAATATCCTCACTAAGATACAAACTAATTGAGCATATGTAAAACCCCACATAAGTATTACTAAATTTAAAAGAAACCAAGTCTGTAGAAGGTTGCAAGGCTTTGCAGGCTATATACCAGTAGCAATCAATTCAACGTATGCATCTCCCATGTCAGCAAATAAGCGAGCAACAGCCTTCACATCCTCCTCATCCTGAGATCAGTGGTGAACAGTTGTCATATAGAAACATCATATATAATAACTGCACAGAAGAGAGTATAAAGATGGCTTTGAGCTTGTAATGCAAATAAGAAATTTAATGTTTATCTTATTATAAATGGCAAAAAAATGGTTTCCACTGGAGCCCAGACCTACTCTAGGTTATACTCCCTCCGTCCCATGTTACTTGCACTTTTACTTTTCGGCACGTCACACACCTTACACTATTTATAGTTTAAGTTAGAATTAATGCATTTAATATGTTAGATTAAGTTAAGAGGTCCTTTATTAAGTGATGTCTCATTACACTTAAAATTCTAATTTAGTTACACTAAAAAATCAATCTCAAATTTACGGCCTAAAATGAAAAGTGCAAGTAACATGGGACGGAGGGAGTATTATTTATCAAATTCCACTTGCTTTTACATGCTTATTGTTTCAATCCAGATTCAGATTAACCTTGTATGAAACTCATGAGTAACATCTAAAAACTACCTTGGAACCATTTGTTGAATTTACATTAGTAACTTTCATTACCATTTCACAAAATCACAACCATATGCACCACTCCTCCATGCTAACATTGTCACCGCGCAAGACAATTTTCATAGGAACCACAACTTAATACGAGTGACATGATGCAGAAGTACATCAGGAGGACAGATGTCCCTCCTGTTTCATCTAAGAAGAATTAATGGTGAGGAATGTGGTTCGAAAGGAAGATGGATGACTAGATGCACATAATTTCCCACCCAAGGCTAACCTGCTGGGGTCAAGCAAACTGGTCCAGTCTCCCAGTTTCTGATAATAAACCTTAGTTGCTAGACGTGGTTCTTCATTTTGCACTTCTTGTTAATTTGCAGATTGCGAAGCTAATACGAGGTAGGAATCTAATGGAGCTCTAACTTTTGCTGGAAGAAACTCAGACCTTCTGATACAACTCCCAATTGGAGGCTCAAGCCAGAAAACTCAAACTCCAAGCTTTCACTTGATCACTTCCAGCCTACTATTGTCTAAGATTTCCAACCAATACTATGTTATGTCAACAACTAGATCAGTACCATGTCAAGATTTGTGTAAAATATGAATAGCAATGGACACACGAAGATAATTTCTAGAAGTATTTTGATAATGAGCATATAAATGACAGCACCAACTATGAAACACAGCACAACTTTCAAGCATCTAAATGGTTTACAAAGTGATGAAATGACTTCATCTATACGGGCATCATCTTTGACAAATACAATGACAGATCTGAATGGAATAAACACAATACTCTAAATGGAGAAGAAAAAAAAATAAGACCCTGCTTATGTAATACCTTGGATGAATCTCTAAGTTGAGGCTTCAGATTCATAATCCTAGGCACAAGTACTTGAATTAAAGGCATCTGAGAAGCAACTTCATCAAGGTTTCTCACTGTTGTATAGTGAATCAATTCAGAAATAACTGCAGGTAGAGATTGGTACAAGGTAAGCATCCTTAATATTGTGGAGTATATAGCATTGGTGATGATCCTAAAGAACCTAAGTATCAACTGGATAAACATCATGCAATAGAGAGAGAGGGAGAGAAAGAGCGTAATCTGACAGAACTGTTTATGTGAAGCTAATTTCTGAAGCCAAATCCGAATCTTTGAATTCTACCGCCCGATAGCCACCACAAAACTTAACTGGGCCACACTCATATAAGTGTTGAGGCCATTCAAGAGCTACTTGAATCAGCTTCCCCACTAAATATGACAGCTATCTTTTAGTTTTGTTGAATTTGAATCATACACATACTGACCAAAAATGCCATGCTTATAGAGAACCAAAGATACTATACCCTGTATTTATAAATCCAATAAGAAAACTAGTATTTATTTCATATAAAAAAAAATCTCTTTTGGGCAAGCCATCACTTTGATTTTAAGTTTTCATTGTTAAAACTATCAGCTACATGTTCTTACATTTAACATAGAAGTTCACCTCCATTCAGAAAATCATTTCCCTGTGACTTAGCACTAGATAAACCAGCCAAAACTCTGGGGAAACAAAGACTGTATGTCTATCTACTTTAACTGAGTTCCATCAGAATGAACATGATAGAGGTGTATAAAAAATGCTTAGGAAGAGATCTACAAAGATTGGAGAGTGTTATATTACGAATGCGATGAAAGAATTAGCATGTAACTTTCACAAACCATTAACAGATGCTTCGGACAGTATATCACTATTCAAGCCTGAGAGAGCTGTGTGCACCAACGGATGTGAAGCCAGAGCTGAAGCTGGAATCCTGGAACCAATAAGTGAATTTATCAGTGGTGGAATCAGGTGAGAGGATGGGGGAGGAGGCTACAGCCCTTCCTAATCAGAAACTCCCCCTCAGCAGGTTGGGGTTGGCGGTTGCTCGGGCCACAGCCCCCATAGAGGCTGCATCATGCGCAACCCCCTTCTATACATACATTCAAATACCAACTACCATTTCCTCACACAAGCCACTAATATAAATTCACTAAGTGTCAATCAATACTAACATTAAATGTATTAAATATTTTCAATGCTTTCATAATTATGATTTTTGATTTTGTAAAATGTTATTGTTAAGTTTATTAGATTGCATGAAAAATTTACGTTAGATGGTGGGTTCCTGCTACTGAACTTAAGGTGCATGTAGTAATTCACAGATCCATTGGAAAGACAAGTTGCTTTTGATTGCATGTACCACATCAGAAACAAATATTCATATATTGCTGCCCTAAAAGCCATTCATTTAACTCTACTGTGGTAAAGTGAGATATACTAAGATCCATGATGACAGAGCATACTATTCTCTATCTGATAATATCAGAAAATGCAAGTAACAAGTATACCTACGAGAATGAAGTTATGTAAAAGAAGTGAATACCTGTGCCTTAGCCGTAGCCATGAAGCAAAAGCCTCAAGTGCCTGCCAAGTTGTATGAATTTAGAAAGGATAACAACAATTTTATGCCAAAGACACAAAGACTTAAAAAAAAAGCAATATACAAATAGTTCAATATTTTAAGGATTTATAACAAACCCACAAATATGAACTTCATGACAGCACATCAAATTATATAGCATACCTGTTCCGACAGTCCATTTATGTTCAAGCAAGCGGTGAAGACATTAAGAGCAATCTCCATCCCAGTAGCAAGCTCATTTTCAAAAATCCGGCGTCTATCAGGACGAACTGCTATTTTGTAATTGAAAACTTCCTGGATTTAAGGAAATTGTTGTTAAGCCATTTATTCTGAAACCAATAAAAAAGATGATTATAACTTTAGATATATTACCAGATTCACTAAAATTTAATTCAACTTATCTAAATTATAAAGCTTATCCAACCAAATCAAATACTAAACTAAGAACGGTTTCATGATAGGCTGCTTTGGGTGGATACAAATTAGATAAACAGTCATGCCTGTGAAAACACACACACACACATGCTCCACACAAGTAATAAAAAGAAAACAGTTCCAACAGCAAGCAATCCCAAATATCAATTAGACATTTTTAACAAATAGCATCACGGGACTGCTATAACACCCTTGAGCTTAAGGGATTGACTGAGTGTTCTTTGGTATACATTAAAGATTACATATTGCATTAACAACATGAATCAAAACAAAACTGAAGAGTGTAACCATTTTTTGTGTGCCGAGCATTGATTTACTATATAATATCTGTAAAAGAGCCTGAGTTTTGCCAATCTGCACATTCTCTTTCAGTATACTGTTATGATGGTTAAATCCAACTTCCAATTAAGTAACATTGCATGTGTGTGTCTGTATGAGAGAGAGACAGAAAATAACTGATTTCTCAATATTTGTATTTACACTTACCTCAGGTAAGACTCTCAGAAGTTCCAGAAAACTTGGTATGCATTCAGGGTGTGAGTTCATCTCATCTCTTATCCAGTTTAAAATACCACCATCTCCCCAGTCTTCTGCTGGTACATGAATAGCCAATGCAGCAACTGCAAGACTAATCTATATCTCCCGACATTTAGCCTTCTTTGATTGAAGACGTAATGAACAAATTGAAGTAACAAAGATTTACCTGAGTCCTAACTTTAGGAGGTCCCTTGTGAAATGATTTCAGTAAAGTCTGCATAAAGTAGATACAAAATTATAACACTGGATAATATGATAACATCATGGGTTTGATAAAGGTTGTTCCAATAATACATGTAGCATCTCAGACATAATATCAATCAATGAATGAAAGACTGCACAAAAAATTGAATGATGACTAAAGCTCTTAGCTACAGCTACACATTTTCAGGGAAAGAGAGAAAATTTAAAACGGATTACTCTGTGGAAGAATAAGATGGATCAGAAATGCACAAGCTAATAGTACATCCTTACATTTAGAGAAATACGTAGCGGACGAAAAGCTTCAGATGGTAGTTCTTCAAAATCACGCTGCACCTGCTTACACAAGAGAACACTTATAAATAATCATCTTGGCATACCATTGGTGGTTTTACAAAGAACTAATTAACAAGAAGTAAATACTAAATAGTATCTTGATTCTAACCGAAAAAAGAAGGAACTAAGTACCTTGCTTCTGAGAGTTTGAGAGCAGAATACTGAAGTTTCTATGTTGCTGGAAGTATCATGAAGCAAATTATCCGCCACCTATTCACATGTGAACAGGTCTAATTTTCAGTAACAAAGACCAGAAAGAGAGAACATTGCTGCCCTTGATGTTTTATAGAAAAAATGCTAGAATAAGGAGAGATAACAAAGAAGTAGAAGGGATCACAATCATCACATTAATTTCACTTTTTCTAGCGATACCTTGACTACTTTGCACCAACAACTGGTGATATTCTGTATATCTATATAGTAGCCAACCTAAAAACATACGAAGCAAAGCTCTTTGGCATACAATACAATATCTAAAAACATGCCAAAAATCACAAATGGAAGAAATCCATAGTTGATAAGTAAACTATCACACCCTACCATGCATCGACAGCAACTTCTGACTATCAAATGCATCAATTCGAGCTAATAAACCGAGACTCAATCACAAAGCAGAACTACATACTAGTCGAATACTTCAAATTCAAATTCAAATTCAAGCCCCAACATATTCAGCTGAAAAACATCAATGCTACCCCTCACGATATTCAAACAAATTAACCTATAAAATCCGAGGTCAAAACCACTCTTTACTTAATCCCAATCAACGCTCCAAATCCTCTCCCCCAAATCAACAACCAATAAAGCCACTAGAAATCCGGCAATCAGTTAAAACATTAAAAAAAAGCAGGAATCACCTGCCAAGCATCAATCGTGCGCTGAAAATCCTGAAGCCAGCGATCGGCCTGCATCCGGACGGCGTCGTCGGGATGGTGGTAGAGCGCGTTTAGGGCTTCCTTGACAGTGTTCTGCAGCTCCATAATTAGTGATTCCGATTGATTGGATTGGCGGATTGATGCAGAAAGAGATGAATTGATGATGGGTTGGGTTGCAGTGTCTTTGCTGTGCAGTCAAGCTGTGTTTTTAAAATTGTGTCTATCTGTAAGTCTGTTTCTGTGCAGATGTGTGTATCTATATATATTTGTGTGTGTTCTTGTATAGTGGTCTGAAATTGAGAATGTGTGTTTATATAATTAATAATTAAGAAAAATAGGGATATACTATCATTCTTATCTCAAGTTTTATAAAAATGATAATAAATATTCCCTCCGTCTACAAACAATAGATCACTTTTTCCATTTTGGGACGACCACAAAAAATAGATCACTTTTTTAAAATAGAAAGCTTATCTCTCGTACTTTTCTCACTTTTTCTTCACTCTCTCCTACTTTACTCACTTTTTCTCCATATCTCTCTTACTTTACTACTTTTTCTCCTCCCCTCTCTTACTTTACCAATTCTACATTAAAACTTGTGCTATACACAAAATGATCTATTTTTTATGGAGGAGGGAGTAGTTAAAGTAGATAGAAAGAAAAGTAAGAAAGAGAATAGTATATTTTTCTTTTTATCCACTTTAACTATTTACTACTCCCTCTGTCCCTAATAGTTCATTACCATTTGACCCGATACGAGTTTTAAGAAATGTAATAGAAAGTAGGTTGAAAAAGTTGGTGATACATGAGTCCTACTTTTATATACTTTCTCCGTCCAAATATCACACTTTTCTTTTTAGTTTGTCCTACAAAAGATGTCACATTTCCTCTCTTGGAAAAAGTTTATTCTGACACCAAATATAAAATTATATTTTCTCTCACCACTTAACACATAAAAAAAAAATTCCTAAAATCTTGTGTCATCTCCCGAGGGTGACATCTACTATGGAATGTAGGAAGTATTAGTTTTATAATAAAATGTGAATGTGAATGTGAATGAGTTAGTAAAATGCAGGGTCCACTACTAAAAATGGTAAAAATGAAATGTGACAAATTTTTAGCGACGGACGAAAAAGGAAATATATGACACATTTTCAGGGATGGAGAGAGTATCATTTTTTCAAAACTAGGGATAAAAATGGAATAGCCCTATTTTTCGTAGACGAAGAGAGTAATAATACTAATTATCAGTGTTAAATTAATACAGTAATCATACTTGTTATTATTGATATTTTATCTATACATATATAAAAGGCGAGTTTTGGCCTTAATTTAAATATTTATAAATTCTGGGCATGAATTGAAATATTTACAAGTTTTGAATTATATTTTGAATATTTATGAGACATGGAATCTATTTTAGCACTCAGCAGGTTATAAATTTTGACCGTTTCTTTAATTATTGTTGAATTGTGAAATGAATCAACAAAAATTGTGTTTAATACTCCTGCACATTTTAACCGTTTGTTTAATCATTGGTCAATACCTTATATCAACAGTTTTATGTACAGAAAACTTCATAATCATGTAAGAGCTAATAAATGAGTAACCGTAGGTTACAAATATTAAAATAGAATAATGAGAATTTAACAAATTTTCAAGACTACTATACCATAATTCAAAATATAATTCACACATAATTGACGTTCCACATTTGTAACATCTATAATCTTAATTTTATAATTTATGATGTTTTAATATCATGATCTCTCATGTCCTAATTTTATGCTTATAAAAGGCATAGAGTTGTGGATAAATTATACACCAACAAAAGCATCTCCATTCTATATCAAGCTCTAAACATTATTGTACACTTTAGGAACATTGTATTGCTTAATTTTTGGAGCCCCATCAAGTTCATCGTTGCCTAGCAGATTTGAGATGTTATATACGTTAGTAGGAAGTTGTTTCATCTTTGGGGATACTACGTCAATACGAGAGAACTAATTGTGATGTAATTTGTCTTGCAGAAATGAGGTTTATCTCAACAATACTTATAGTTCGGTTTATTTGATAACTTTCATTATAATTTACATTTCAATTATTTTTGTTGTTTTTTTTATTGTAATAGTTAGAGTACCGCGTGTATATGGTTCGAGAATTTTATTCCTATATTTCTAACAATTCTTAGAGAGGAAGAATTGTAACAACTTTAACTCGAAACATGCATATTATTTATCTTCATATTTACTCAATATATTATTTTTAGTATATTAATTACTGGCGTTATAATATAAATTCATGTATATGTATATTTGTAATAACCTAGAAAATCAAGTTGATCAAACAATTAGTTTTTCAAATAAAATAAAATAGTCCGTTATCAAATTTTGGTTTATTAATAATACTATTGTTAAAATTAGAATTTTATATGGTTTATCTATAGGCAATCATGTTGAGTAAAATATTATAATTAATAAATATTAGGTATATTTTTGTGTAGTAATCATTTGAAATTTTTTATGGTTATAATTTTGACGTCTTGAATATTATGAGTTATCAATTTATTATTTTGTTAAAAGTGTGATTTACACTTTTTTTGGTAGAGAGATATGAATGATTGCTTTAAACATATTTTTTAAAAGTGTCAACACTTGATCATTATCCAAATAATTATGTTTGTCTTGATTCCCTTTTAGGACCCGTTCACTTTTCCTGATATAGTCAGATATGAATTTATTTGTGGGGTAA
>NC_062967.1:36273341-36297552 GCF_023119035.1 Salvia hispanica | reverse complement strand
GTCTTCTCATCATTCGATACTCTCTCTCTCTCTCTTGTTCCAGAAACCGCCTTCAACTCTCTCCCTTCTCTCTAAGATTCCGGCGAACCTTGCCGGAGTTCTCCTTCGAGCTTTCAGTTCCACCGATGATTCTCAGTTCCTAAGAGTTCTACCGGTGTAGATTGAGTGTTAGGCAACTTCTTCGGTTTCCTTCTCTTTCTAGGGTTTGGTCTTTAGTCTGTGACCAATCCCGAAGTGCTTGGAGTGTGTGGTGAGGGGTCTTGTGTTCTTGGCTGTGTTCTGGGGTTGTGTGGGTGAGTCCGCGTGTGAGACCGCCGTGGTGTGCGTTGGCCGGTGAGATCTAGGGTTCCACTGATCTCTGGTTTGAGTTCGTTCAACGGTGCTCTCCTTTGTGACTTGCTGTGAGGATTGGGGAGGTCTGAGGCCTAGTGCAGTCACTGCTGTGACCTGAGCCACTCGTGGCCCGATTCTCTGACTTAGTCTCTTTTGTGTTTAGATCCTTCGGGATCAATCTCTTGTGTGACTAATCCAGCTACTAAGTGTGCAGGTACAACCAGAAAAGATGGACTCTCAAGAACTAAGGAGTTCTTAAGCTTAGTCTAGGGTTTCTGTTTGTAACATTGTACTTAGTGTGTAATCAAGATACCACGGTTGTATTTGGCTTGTACCTCTGAGATTAGCCATCTCAGAACCAATCAATAAAAGAGGTCCCGGTAATTAGCGAATCCCGAATGGTCTGATCCCTACAAATGTCAATCATGCAAATAATGTTCTTAAATTTCATATGTTATCCATTTAGCCGGGTCTGGACATGGTTCTGCCATGCAAAAACTGTTAGGAGTTGGAAATATAAACTTGATAATGGGGAGGTCTGCACAGACTTTATGAGCGAGGAAAGATGATTTTAATGAGAGGGAATTGACATTAATACCCTCTAATTTTATTTATTAATTTTCCTAATTAAAATTATAATCCATGTGGCATTATTTCAACCACTAGATCTTCTAATCTAATGGCTAAGATTTAATCTTAGTTTTGGATTGCTAATTAGTTAGTAATTGATCACTCCCCTATATATATATATATATATATATATATATATATATAGGATTTTGATCTATGAAGACCAGATTTAAATACAGAAACGCAGAACACGGTCATATGTAGGGCATTTTTAGGTCATAGTTAGTTTATTTTTAGGTCATGCTAACAAAGCATGACCTAAAATGATCTTAACATGACATAAACCCAAATCTTATAATATGACCTAAAACTACGTAATTATGACCTTCCGTGTTTTGGGTTAATTATTGACCATTAGATCATCTAATCCTAGGGCCAAGATTTGGGCTGCATTTAAATGCATTCTTATTTTGATATATGAGTAACGGCCAAAATTGGTCCTAAACATATGGTCATTTTACGTTTTTGGTCCTAAACATTATCTTTTGGATTTTTTGGTCTTGAACATGTGAAAATTTGATCATTTTGGTCATGCGTCAATGTTTCCGTTAAAAACTAACGGTCAACGGGTTTAATCCCGATTTTGACCAAATGAAACTTTTAATTCTGATTTTTTACTCCCTAATTAATTTCCTAATTATTTTTATAAATATTCTAAACCCATTGGTGGTGGAGGGTTGTGGTCCAGCGTATCCATGGGGTCCTCATGCTCCGCTTAGCCGGAAATCTCGAGAGGAAGCGCGATCGCATGAGGCCTTGGGAGGTGTAGGGCGCCACCGACGGAGCGGTTGCGATGTGATTATAAGATGATTCCAAATGATGATGCTGTTGGTGATGGTGCTGCTGTTGATGGTGGTGATAATGAGGTGTGAAGGGGAAAGAAAGAGGGTTTTGGTACACCGGAATTCCCCTAATCGGCCTCAGCAAATTCACTTCCTCTCCCAGCTGCGGCCGGGCGAAGCCGCCGTGGAGGAGGTGGTGGTGTTGGTGGTGGGGCGCGGCGGAGGTGTTGGTGGTGTCGGAAACCCTGGCTGGATTAGAGAGGTTGAGGTCGGGCTTGGGCATTGAAGAGATGGAGGCTCTTGACTCAAGAGCTCGCTTCCAAAACCCCAAATCCATTTCTTCTTCCCCTCCTCTTCTCCAGCTCGATGAGGTCGTGCTATTTAAAGGGCTGATCCTTAGAGATAGGTCTGGCTGTGCTGGAAACAACTCCATTCTCTTCTTCACTTTCTCCTCTTTAATTTCTCTTCGCCAAAATAATTCACTTGTGTGGATATGGAATTGTTTGTTGAGGAATTGAGAAGATTAGTTCTCTGCAGAGTTAATTTGAGATTGAGATAATTAGGGAATTAATAAAAATAATTAGGGAATTAATTAGGGAGTAAAAAATCAGAATTAAAAGTTTAATTTGGTCAAAATCGGGATTAAACCCGTTGACCGTTAGTTTTTAACAGAAATGTTGACGGATGACCAAAATGATCAAATTTCCATACGTTCAGGACCAAAAAATCCAAAAGATAATGTTTAGGACAAAAAACGTAAAATGGTCATATGTTCAGGACCAATTTTGGTCTTTACTCTATATATATCATAAACAAATAATCATAACTTTTCACATTATTTTCTTTGCAAAGAAGAACATATTCGTGTATAAACAAGTGTATTTGTTTAGATTATATTAAGACATCGTGTGGCTAATTAATTAGGTTTAAATAAATTCATAATTCATAAACTGATCTCACAATAAGCATAACTCTCTTCATAATAAAAAATTTTTGGAAATGCTAATTAACTAATATAATTATTTATAGAAAGAGTAAACACATTTAGATTAAAAATGGTAAAGAGAGGAAATATGGGAGAGGTTGTATTGAAAATAGATTCTACCATAATTATAGATTCCACATGTCCACTCTATAATGGTGTATTAGCAAATGTAGTATATAATGTAGGTGGTGATCCCTTCCGCTTCACGATTATACATATTTTTATTACATCCCAATTACTCTAATAATCGGTGTGTGTTATATTGCTAACCACTCTTAAATTGTTAACTACAAATAAATGATAGGCATTAGATTTTTAAACCAAAGACTAAGTCCAAGATCATTCAACTCCGAGTATCAATATATTGCACGAAAAATATCAATTAGGGTATTTATGTCAATTAACAACAAATTAGTTGTAACTAACTTATAAAAAATATCTCAAAACTTAAAATGTATATAATTATCTCGATTTAAACATAATTCACTGTGTTGACATTTTGATTTAGAGCATCTCCAACCATTCCACTAAACTCAAACTCATTTTAGTTTAAATGTCACACTAAATATTGATTTTACTCCAACCATTTACACTAAACTCAAACTTAAAAGAATATTCTCGAAATTATGCCTTTTTTACTCACAAAATTTGAAAAAATTTTAGGTTTTGGTTTAGTGTAAACCTAAATATAGGTATTTTTTTCTCAAAAACCAAAAATGAGATTGATTTTTGAGTACTATTGGAGCTAAATACCTATCCCATTTTAGGTTTTAGAGTACCCTTGGAGATGGTCTTAAAACCCAAAATTCAGTGTGTTTAGTATTAAAAAATAAAAAACGAATTTACAAGTGGCAATTTATAGACCATTAAATCTTTAAAATTTTATAGTGTTAAATTAGTTGTAGTTAGTAATGAAGGGGTGAGTTAGCAATTGATCACACCCCTACTCTAATAATCATATTTCCATTACATCGTGACGATTTGATTGCATGGATATTTTCCACGTTCTATCGTAACATGTGGACTAGAATAAAAGTGTAGAGAATATAATAACGCGTGGGATTGAATGCTGATGTTGAAACTTGTTCAGTTTAATCAGGAAATAATTATATTATATATAGAGTGATGATATTGGAGCTAAGACTACTATATGACTATATCATATATATATTTAAAGATGTGTGTTTTGTGGATGCTCTTCATCACAACACTAATGTTGAGTAAAGCAGTAGCAAGGAATGTTCCAAATTCGAGCAGAGAATTGAAGGCGTTGATGGATTTCGAATGGCCTTATATCAACTCCTCAGCTCATCATTACCTGTGACAATAATGGCCGCGTTGCAGAAGTAAGACTGCAATCTCGAGTAGGATGCGATGATGAAAATTGGAAATGTCACGATGTTGGCTATTTGGATCCCCTTGTTTTCACATCTCTCACTAGCATTCATCTCACTGAATGTGGTCTCTATGGATTTATCCCAGAACAAATAGGTTCCCTCTCCAACTTATCTTATCCCAATCTTTCTCGTAATCATCTGTATTCTATGCTCCCTCTTTCATTGGAAAATCTGAGTGAGTTACGCGTTCTAGACATTTCTCATAACTATTACATTAATGGTGTCATTCCACCTGAAATAGGTATCTTATCCAAACTTACTTATCTCGATTTGTCACACAACTACCTTGTGAGTGAGCTACCTCTTTCACTGGAAAATCTCACTAACTTAGAGGTTCTTGACATATCTTATAACCGTGGCATTCATGGTGTCATTCCACATAACATAGGAAGTTTATCCAAACTAACTCATCTCGATTTGTCTCACAATCAACTCCAAACTGAGCTGCCTCTTTCACTATCAAATCTCACTAACTTAGAGGTACTTCTAATTTCTTCTAATAGGATTTTCGGTTTCATTCCTTCTGCAATAGGGTACCTCTTCCATCTGATTGCTCTTGATTTGAGAGATGTTTACATTAATGGCTCTTTGCCCTCAACTATGAGCCAATTAACAAGATTGGAAATCTTGAATTTGGATGCCAATAGGTTGGAAGGTGTTTTCGAAGCAAAAATACACATCTTCCTTGTATCAAAACCATAGGCCTCAGCAGGAATTCAATCAAAGAAAGGATACCTTCTCAGTTGGGAAATGTTGCTAATGCACAGTTTCTCAATATCGATCTTTCTTGGTACCATTTGTATGGTGAAGTCCCTGAATCTATTTCACGTTTAGATGGACTTGATTTGTCCCACAATAATTTAAAGGGTCACATTCCACCCAACGTATGGGATAAGTTTCCGATAAACTCCTTCAGAGGAAACCCGGAGTTGATTCCTCTAGTTGTTCCTAAGGGATCAAGCAATAAGGTGAAAATTATTTGGTATTTACTTCCTGTGGTTGTGGTTTTTATATTCTGTGGGATCTATTTAATATTCTCCAAAATGGGAAGGAAAGAAACCTCCAAAGTCACACCTAATCTTCAACATGGAGACATATTCAAGATTTGGAACTTCGATGTGATGCAAATGAACGGTGAAACGTATGAGAATGACTGAACTGCTAGCTAATAAAGAATTCAAACTATTGAGAACTTTGGAGTATAAAAACTCAATGCAAAATTATATATTCAAAAGTCTGTCTTTTAAGATCAACAATAACTAACAAATCCTAAACTTATTGAAAGAAATAACTAAAAAGATAATAAGCAAAAATTACTGCAAGGAAAATAAACACCTATTTTGTAGAAGGAAAAATAATTAATATTTTTCCATCTACTAATTCTACTAACTAGGAAATAAATAAAACCAAAATAATAATTTTCTTAGCCTCCAAGTCTTGTCTTCTAGAACTGCATCACGATGGCAACATCGCCTATCAAGACATCATTGCAGCAACAGCAGACTTTGACTTCAGATACTGCATTGGGACTGGAGGCTATGGGAGCGTCTACAGAGCTCTATTGCCCACTGGAAAAGTTGTTGCTGTCAAGAAGCTTCATAGATTCGAAGGAGATAATCCCACTTTTGACTCCTCTTTTAGGAATGAAGCCGAGGTTCTCTCTCAGATTCGCCATCGACATATTGTGAAGCTTTTTGGATTTTGTCTGCACCAACGGAGCATGTTTCTCATCTACGACTACATGGAAAGAGGAAACCTCTTTAGCGTGTTGAAGTATGATGACGAAGCTGTGGAGCTGACCTGGAAGAAGAGGGTATATGTGGTGAAGGGTATTGCAAATGTTCTAGCTTACATGCATCACGATTGCAGCCCTCCTATTCTACACAGAGACTTATCGAGCAGCAACATACTCTTGGATTAGAGTTTGAAGGCTATTTATCTGATTTTGGGACAGCTAGATTGTTGGATCCAGATTCATCCAATCAGACTCTACTTGTGGGAACTCGGGGCTACATTGCACCAGGTACGTTTATTAACATAATTTCAAGTAGTCATTTCATACTGATGGCATGTTTGTTGGGTGCAGAGTTGGCCTTCACAATGGCGGTTACGGAAAAATGTGATGTGTACAGCTTTGGAGTGTTGGCATTGGAAGTCATGTTTGGAGATCATCCGGGGGATATCATTTCCTCCATGATGACGATTAAAAGATCCACACAGTTTGCTCAAAACATGATGGTGCAACAACTCTTGGACAAGAGGCTACCATCTCCAGAAGAAGATGTGAGATTGTCGATGGAAGTGGTTGGAGTGGTGAAAACAGCATTGAAATGCATCAGTTGCGATCCAAAGCTGCGGCCGTATATGAAGGAGGTGTCTCAGGAGCTCGCTAAGCACCCACCGTGGTTGACAATGCCATTCCGCTCTGTATCAGTGCTACATCTCATGCATTCAGATTGAACTCACAGCTACCTTCTTCCCTATAATAAATTTACAGATGCTCAGTAACAATGCTGTGATATTTTCTGTAATCATGATCAAATGTATGTTAGTATTAATGTAATATATATTATTGGGACTCTTAACATAATATATGCGATTTAAAACTGTCACATTTTACATTACTTTACAAACTAGTAAGTTATTTTACTTAGCTTAGTCCTATTTACATTGCATTAATAGTAAAAAATTACTATAAGTGCATGCTTCTACAAAAAAAAATTATTAAAATTAGACGATCTTTATAAACACAAGATCTTCCAAGTTCTAAACTCCTGCTACAAAATTTCCACACTTCCCTAAATCCATAATGTGGAGGTGTTTTACTGTATTACAAGCACTAAGCCTATAGCTAAGTTGGTGGAGCACCTTGTTCACACAGTCCAAAATATCTTTATTGAGAAATCAAGGTCTTACTCTATACCACTTTTGTCCCTTAAAAATAGAAACTATTTTTATTTTGGGTCATTCTTTAAAAATATAAACTTTTTATTTTAAGATGTTGACCTCACAATCTACTAACATTATTTCCACTATTTTTAATATTCATCTCTTTTACTCTATATATTTTATTCATCTCATATATTTTTTCTCCTTCTCTCTTACTTTACTAGTTTACATTAAAACCCGTGCCATTTCAAATAATTCTGTTTTTCAAGGACGAAGGTAGTACGTATAGAGTATTTATAAATTAGATTTTACCATCAAATTCGTATCCTTTCTAAAATATTTGAATAAGTTTCAAAATGTTTATAGGCCGGAGAGCAACCTTGGTTTTGGAATGGGTGTAATATTTTCTGAGGAAAAGAAAATAGTGAAATAAGTTGTGGGTGGGGTTAGAAATTGGAAAGGGACAAAAAAAAAAATGGGTTGGAAATTGGAAAGGGTAGGGTTACAACTTACATGAGATGGTAGACCTAAGTCAAAGTCAAGTCAATGACAATTAATTGCACCTATTTATCTCCAAGACTCAAGTTGCCGTATTTTACATATGTAAATAGTTAGATTGATAATTGAGTATGTACAATATTAACGTGTGTGACTAATGGTGCAAGTCAAGGTCCACAACCATTATTGGTTCAACAAATATTTAAAAAAAGTACATATATCCAACTCATATAAAATACCCCAAAATAGAGCTTACTAACCAATTTCAATTTTCAACCCACTTTACTAACTTATAAAGTCAAATAATACTATCACGTGTCGTAACTAATATACACAAATAAAAGCAAGAATCCCAAATTCAAGCCTAAAATTGGGCTTTCACAATAACTCAACCAAAATTTCACATGTTGATCTCAATTTAACTGATTCATAAATGATAAGCTTCGGTGTAAAGCTTCAAACATGTTAATACATCAAAATTTCAACTATTAAAGAATCTAAATTTGGAGAACATATATATCTCCACACTGTATAATTTTATTTCGTTGTTCCAATTTGAGAAATACTCCTAGTAAACAATTATGAGATTGAAGTTCTCATCTATGAAATGTACGCTTAGTTGTAAAGGGAAAATAAACACTTGCATTCCAGTTGTTAATATTAAAAAAGTGATAATACTGCCCATAATTTTAAAAATTGGAAGAAATGGTGCATTATGAATTGATTACAGATATTTTCATGAAATATGAGTGCACCGCAAGTGTACAATATTTGTATTGAAATATTGAGGGATATTAGAATAGAAAAAGTGAATTGTGGAAAACGTGTATGTTGGGTTGGGACTTCAACACTATACAAGGTGATATATTATAGGTATGAATATGAGTGAGATTAACAAGAAGAATCATACACATACATACAAACTAGAGAATACTATAAAGTGATGAATGCCTTGTTTGCTGCTAATTCTATGATCATTGTGAGCATCTGCTCATTGTTGATCAATAATGCAGTTGCATCTAATGCTTCAAATTCGAGTAGAGAATTGAAGGCGTTGATGGATTTTGGATGGCCTTATATCAACTCCTCAGCTCATCAGTGCCACTGGAAAGGCATTACTTGTGATGATGATGGCCGCGTTGCAGAGATAAGCCTGCAAACTGATGTAGGATGCGATGATGAATCTCAGTGTCACGATCTTCGCCATCTTGATCCGCTTGTTTTCACATCACTGACTAGCATTCATCTCAGCTCATGCGGTCTCTATGGAGTTATCCCACCACAAATAGGTTACCTCTCCAACCTAACTTATCTCAATTTGTCGAATAATGCACTCGAAAATTGTCTGCCTTATTCCTTAGCGAATCTGACTGAGTTACATGTGCTTGACATTTCTGATAACAATTGCTATTATGATTCCATTCCCCCTTCCATAGGATGCTTATCTAAGCTTACTCATCTCAATTTGTCTCATAATTTTCTTGAATCTAAGCTTCCTATTTCATTGGCAAATCTGAGTGATTTACACGTGCTCGACTTCTCTCATAACTATTACCTCATTTATGGTGTCATTCCACCAAACATAGGAAGCTTATCCAAGCTAACTTATCTTGATTTGTCTCATAATCAACTCCACGGTCAGTTACCTCTTTCATTGGCAAACCTCAGTGGGTTAAATGTACTCAACATTTCTCTCAATGATTTTTCCAGGGTCATCCCATTTGAGATAGGAAACTTATCAGAACTAACTCATCTCGATTTGTCTCACAATCGACTTGAAGGTGAGTTGCCGTCAAATCTCATCAAACTGAATGTGCTTGACATTTCTTACAACAATTTTTCTGGTGTCATTCCTGAGATTGGAAGCTTGTCCGAACTAAGTTGTCTCAACTTGTCTCACAATAGACTCAAGGGTGAGTTGCCTCTTTCACTTCCAAACCTCACTAAATTGGAGATGCTTGACATTTCTCACAATTTCTTTTCTGGTGTCATTCCACCTGAGATAGGAACCTTATTAAAACTAACTTATCTCGATTTGTCTAACAATCGGCTCAAGGGTGAGTTGCCTCTTTCACTTCCAAATCTCACTAAATTACAAGTTCTTGACATATCTTCTAATGACTTTTCCGGTGCCATTCCACCTGAGATAGGATGCTTAGCGAGACTAACTTATCTCAATATGTCTCAAAATCGACTCTACAGTGAGTTGCCTATTTCAGTGGCAAATCTCACTGAATTGGAGGTACTTGAAATTTTTCAAAACTTCATTCATGGTGCCATTCCCTCTGGAATAGGAAACCTCAAGCAGTTGGTTGTTCTTGATTTGAGGAACAATAGCATCACTGGCTCTCTTCCCTCAACTATCACCCAATTACCAATGCTACAATTCTTGAAATTGGAAATCAATAGGTTGGAAGGTGGTTTTTTAGCAGGGATAGTAAATCTGCCTGCAGTCATAATGATAAATCTAAGCAAGAATTCAATCAAAGAACAGATACCTTTTCACATTGGAGATGTTGCTTCTGTAAATTTACAGAATATTGATCTTTCTTGGAACAATCTTTCTGGTGGAGTCCCTCAATCTGTAATATATTTGAATGATATCAATTTGGCTTACAATAATTTGGAGGGACAGATTCCGCTCACTGTCTTGCATAAGTTTCCGAGAAAATCATTCATTGGCAATCCCAAGTTACATGTTCCAAATGGATCCATGCCGGGAGCTCCAACTGGGATGGAGAAAGAAAAACATTGGAACAATTCAGTTGTAATATATGCTGTGGTAATTGGTTGTGTGTTTCTGCTTTCAAGTTTCTTAGGAGTCCTTTTCTTTGGAAAGAAATCAGCATCAACCACGCCTGACAAAGGACATGGTGACATATTTAAGATATGGAACTTTGATGGCAACATCGCCTATCAAGACATCATTGCAGCAACAGCAGACTTTGACTTGAGATACTGCATCGGAACTGGTAGATATGGGAGCGTCTACAGAGCTCTACTGCCCACCGGAAGAGTTGTTGCTGTGAAAAAACTTCACAGATTTGAAGGAGATAATCCTACTTTTGACTCCTCTTTTAGGAATGAAGCAGAGGTTCTCTCTCAGATTCGCCATCGTCATATTGTCAAGCTTTTTGGCTTTTGTCTGCACCAACGGAGCATGTTTCTCATCTACAACTACATGGAAAGAGGAAGCCTCTTTAGCTTGTTGAAGTATGATGAAGAAGCCGTGGAGCTGAACTGGAAGAACAGGTTAAATGTGGTGAAGGGCATTGCCAATGCACTCTCTTACATGCATCATGATTGCAACCCTCCTATTTTACACAGAGACATTTCGAGCAGCAACATACTCTTGGATTCAGAGTTTGAAGGTTGTTTATCTGATTTTGGTACAGCCAGATTGTTGGATCCAGATTCGTCTAATCAGACTATGTTAGTCGGGACTCGGGGCTATATTGCACCAGGTATGCATATCATAACATATATAGTTTAAAGTAGTAGAAATTGTTTTCATGACGATGACATGTTAGTTGGATGCAGAGTTGGCCTTCACAATGGTTGTTACAGAAAAATGTGATGTGTACAGCTTTGGAGTTTTGGCATTGGAAGTCATGTTTGGAGATCATCCAGGGGATTTCCTTTCCTCCATGACGATGGGGAAGAGAACCACGCAGGTTGCTCAAAACATGATGGTGCAACAACTCATGGACAAGAGGCTACCATCTCTGGAGGAAGATGTAAGAATGTCGAGGGAAGTGATTGCAGTGATCAAAACAGCTCTGAAATGCATAAGCTGTGATCCAAACTCGCGGCCTTGTATGAAGGAGGTGTCTCAGGAGCTCGCTAAACATCCACCACGGTTAACAATGCCATTCCGCTCAATATCAGTGCTTCATCTCATGCACACAGACTGAGCTCACAATTGCCTAAAAGCAGCTTCTTTTTATAGTAGGAGTAATAAATTTATAGTAGATGTGAAGTAGCCATATGAAATTGTCTCTGTTTTTCTCTGTTTCCGTAGTGTTTCTTGATTTTGAATAATGTTGTCAATATTTGTAGAATCAAGATAAAATATATGTTGATATATGCACATGTGCTTGACATTGGGTATATGTTTTCTAAGCGGGAATAAACATGCTTTCTTCTATCAAAACCAAAGACCTCAGTAGGAATTCAATCCGGGGCCGGATAACTTCACAGTTTGCTGATGTTCCAAATGCACAGCTCCTCAATCTCGATTGTTCTTGGAACCACCTTTTTGGTGAAGTCCCTGTATCTGTTTTACGTTTGCATGGAATCGATCTTTCCTACAATAGTTTGGAGGGACACCTTCCTCCCAGCGTATGGAATAAGTTTGGGAGATAACATTTGCAACTATAAGTCACATAATAATATAGAGAGATAACATTTACAACTAGTAGAAAAAACATAATCCTATAAACTAGGTAGATCATACAACTGATGGATTTAATTGCTACTACTTTCAGAGAAGTCCAAGCATTGAAAGATTTCGGATGGCCTTATACGAACTCCGCTTCTCACCACTGCCACTGGAAAGGCATTACTTCCGAATGATGATGGCTGCGTTGCAAAGATAAGGCTGCAAGCTCCATGCACCTGACATAAGGTGAGCTGCCTCTTTCACTGCCAAATTTCACCAACTTAGAGGTGCTTGATATTTCTCACAACAACTTCATTTCTGGATCCATTCTCTCTGCAATAGGTTTCCTCCAAAACTTGATTGTTCATGATTTGAGTAACAATAACATCAATGGCTCCCTAACCTCAACTATAGGCCAATTAGAAAGATTGTAAATCTTGAAATGGGACGTCAATAGGTTGGAAGTTGTTTACGAAACAGGAATACACATGCTTCCTTCTATCAAAACGATATATCTTTGTAGTTTGGTGCTATTTCGATTAATTGATGGTATTTTTCACAATAAATTATACTCCTATTATTATCCTCAAAATAAATAAAACCATGATAGGCAAATCAAATTTGTAAAACGCTCGTTTATAGTACTCATACTTAAATACGCACACATCACCCGCATCACAATATAAACAAGTACGTACAGTCTCTTAAACACAGTGTACCTACACCGATATCAATTGGAATCGCAAACTTGAAAATGGGGAGAAGCTCTGCACAGACTTTGAGGGCAACGAAAGAGCAATCGCCATGTTCAGCGCATTTTTGTAAAATCGAGATGGAATAGTAACGGTTTGTATATATCACACACTAGTTTTTTATAATCATGAACCTCCTCATCATCACCAATTAGGATCAAAGGATGCTTGTGGAAATTCTCAATTGCAAACTTCTTATCTTCATCTCCAATATTATCATCTTGGTTTCTCTACAAGAATGTACGGATCTTCAAACTTGGAAACATGTCAAACTCGTCCTCTGGAAGTTGGATCAACTCGAGTACGTACAAAGTTTCTTAATTAATTCATGACAAAAGTCCATTTTTGGTCCTCAACATTTTGTTCGTCATATACATTAAGTTTGTGACCTTTTGGTCTTAAATAATATTTTTGGTCCAAACTTAACTTTTTCGGTTAAGGTTAGAAAATAATTTTGTGGAATATCTTGTAGACTAGACTTGCCCCTTTAAGGTTGGGTTGAGTATAGACTTCTAAGTCCAAGTCAATGGCAATTGACCGTTTACTTCAATTCTAATACCGAGCATTTTTTATTTAGCACAATATTTTTATGTAATTTTATAATATAAGTAGAGAATAAAAAATAAAAAGAAAATAAAGTAAAAAATAATGTTTCCATTTCATAAAATAGGTCCATTAGAGTTTGACATTATAAAAAGAAAAATGTGTCTCTTAGAAAAAAAAAAAAGAGTAGTACTAATACAAACAAAATAATTAAACCAAAATAAATACGATATCCGTCCACATAATATTGGTATGTCTACTTATTTATAGTAAGTTTTTATCATATTAATAATATGAGCCACACTTATCTAAAAGTACTTCAATCACTTTTTCTCTATACATTATTAATTTTGTCTTAAAACATGTACTGTCAACTACTAAAAATAATTTTTATGGGCGAGAAGGTAGGATACAAAAGTACTTCAGAATTACACATATTTTTATTACATCCCAATTACTCTAATAATCATATTTCCATTACATCGTGACGATTTGATTGCATGGATATTTTCCACATTCTAGCGTAAAATGAGGAGTAGAATAAAAGCGTAGAAAATATATTAACGCGTGGGACTGAATGATGATGTTGAAACTTGTTAAGTTTAATCAGGAAATAATTATAGTATTATATAGAGTGATGATATTGGACCTACAACTACTACTACTAGATCATATATATAAATTAAGATGTGTGTTTTGTGGATGCTCTTCATCACCACACTAATGTTGCAATGAATGTTTCAAATTCGAGCAGAGAATTGCAAGCATTGATAGATTTTAGATGGCCTCATACCAACTCCTCAGCTCATCACTGCCACTGGGAAGGCATTACCTGTGATGATCATGGCCGAGTTGCAGAGATAAGCCTGCAATCTAAAGTTGGATGCGATGATAAACCTTGGTGGTGTCACGATGTTGGCTATTGGTCTCTTTCACTATCAAATCTCACTAACTTAGAAGTGCTTCTCATTTCTTATAATAGCATTTTCGGTGCCATTCCTTCTGCAATAGGAAGCATATCCAAACTAACTCATCTCGACTTATCATACAATTCACTCAAAAGTGAGCTGCCTCTTTCACTATCAAATCTCACTAACTTAGAGGTGCTTAGCATTTCTTATAACAGGATTTTCGGTACCATTCCTTCTGGAATAGGGTACCTCCTCCATTTGATTGCTCTTGATTTGAGCTTAAATAACATCAATGGCTCTTTGCCCTCAACTAAGAGCCAATTAGCAAGATTGGAAATCTTGAAATTGGATGGCAATAGCTTGGGAGGTGTTTTTGAAGCAGGAATACGCATGCTTCCTTCTATCAAAATGATAAATCTAAGTAGGAATTCAATCAAAGAACAGATACCTCTACAGTTTGGATGTGTTGCTAATGCACAACTTCTCAATATCGATCTTTCTTGGAACCAACTTATTGGTGAAGTCCCTACATCTATTTCAAGTTTGGAGGGAATCAATTTTTCCTATAATAATTTAGAAGGTGAGATTCCAGCCAACGTATGGCATAAGTTTGGGACCGAATCGTTCCGCAAAAACACCAATTTACATCCTCCCGTGGCATCCAGGATTACGGTTGAAATTATTTATTATCTAATCTTTGTGTTTTTTATATTATGTGGGATCTATTTCATTTTTTTCACAAGGGGAAGGAATGGTGCCTCTTCGGTCACACCCGATCCCAAACATGGAGACATATTCAAGATTTGGAACTTCGATGGCAACATTGCCTATCAAGACATCATTGACGCAACACAAGACTTTGACTTGAGATGCTGCATTGGAACTGGAGCATACGGGAGCGTCTACAGAGTCCTACTGCCCACTGGAAGACTTGTTGCGGTTAAAAAACTTCACAGATTTGAAGGTGATAATCCTACCTTCGACTCCTCTTTTAGGAATGAAGCCGGGGTTCTCTCTCAGATTCGCCATCGCCATATTGTCAAGCTTTTTGGTTTTTGTCTGCACCAACGGAGCATGTTTCTTATCTACGACTACATGGAAAGAGGAAGCCTCTTTAGCGTGTTGAAGTATGATGACGAAGCCGTGGAGCTAAACTGGTAGAAGAGGGTAAATGTGGTGAAGGGCATTGCAAATGCCCTATCTTACATGCATCACGATTGCAGCCCTCCTATTTTACACAGAGACATTTCGAGCAGTAACATACTCTTGGATTCAGAGTTTGAAGGTTGTTTATCTGATTTTGGGACGGCTAGATTGTTGGATCCAGATTCATCCAATCAAACAATACTCGTGGGAACTCGGGGCTACATTGCACCAGGTATGCATCATAACACATAACATAGTTTCAAGTAACTTTTATTATGATGATGGCATGTTTGTTGGGTGCAGAGTTGGCTTTCACTATGGTGGTTACAGAAAAATGTGATGTGTACAGCTTTGGAGTTTTGGCATTGGAAGTCATGTTCGGAGATCATCCGGGGGATATCATTTCCTCCATGATGACGATGAAGAGATCCACTCAGTTTGCTCAAAACATGATGGTGCAACAACTCTTGGACAAGAGGCTACCATCTCCAGAAGAAGATGTGAGATTGTCGATGGAAGTGGTTGGAGTGGTGAAAACAGCATTGAAATGCATCAGTTGCGATCCAAAGCTGCGGCTGTATATGAAGGAGGTGTCTCAGGAGCTCGCTAAGCACCCACCGTGGTTGACAATGCCATTCCGCTCTGTATCAGTGCTACATCTCATGCATTCAGATTGAACTCACAGCCCCTCTTCTATAATAAATTTACAGATGCTCAGTAGACATATGAAAATGCTCTGTTTTCCTCTGTTTCCTTAGTCTTTTCCTTCTTCGTGAACAATGCTGTGATATTTTCTATAATTATGATCAAATGTATGTTGGTATAATATATTATTGGGACTCTTTAACATAATTAATGTGATTTAAAACTGTCACATTTTACAGCAGGGAACTTTATCAGTTCAACCACATGGAGTGTTGGTTCCACTAGATACATTCTTTTACTCTGTTACTTTACAAATTAAGTTATTTTAGATAGCTTACTCCTATGTAAATTGCATTACTAGTAAAAAATTAATAGGTGCATGCTTCTAGAAAATAATTTTTATTAAAATTAGAAGATCTTTATAAACACAAGATCTTCCGAGTCAACTCTAAACTCTTGCTACAACATTTCCACACTTCCCTAAATCCATAATGTGGAGGTGTTTTATAGTATTACAAGCACTAAGCCTATAGCTAAGTTGGTGGAGCACCTTGTTACACGCATGCCAACAATCCAAAAAATGTATCTTATTCAAAAATCAACGTCATACTCTATAATAGCTAAGTAATTATTTATATATCTATTTTGGAAACTTTCTCATCACTTTTTTTATTCTCGTCTATTTTCACTTGTCACTTTCTCTCATATTTTACCAATCGTGTAGTATAACTCATGTCATACACAAATGGGACTATTTTCGTATGGACAGAGAGATTTTAAGAAAGCTAATAACTCAATAAGTTGGACTTTTCTATTTAGAAAAAAAATATTATCATCAAAGCGAGTGATTTAATTTGAGAACTGTCTTAAAATGAGAACCTATCCGTTGGCCACCATACGTTTTGTACTTGTACTTCCAAGTGATAAGTTATCAACTTCTCATTTTAAGTAAATGACATTCCCCAATTGAACCACTCCCTAATCCATATCTTTTCTAAAATTATTGAAATCTTGCATGAAGTTCCGAAATGAATAATAATCCAGAGAACAACCTTGTTTAAGAAAATGAGTGTAATATTTTTTTAGGTCAATATTCAAAATTTGCTTTCGAAACAGAAAAGCGTGTATCATTAAGGCCTTGTAGACTGGGTTGGAATTGAGGTAGGGTTACAATTTACATGACATGAGTAGACTTCTAAGTCAAGTTCAATGACAATTGATAGCCATTTATTTCCAAGACTCAAATTTCAATTAATAATGTATCTAAAGTTTGTAAAACACTTAAGAGGTATGCATGAAAAGAATCATTTATGCAGAAACTAGATAATATAAGCAATGGATGTCGTCTTTGTTGCTTTCATCATTATTAGCATATTATTATTGAGTGATGTAGTTGCAGCAAATGTTTCAAACCCGAGCAGAGAACTGGAGGTGTTGATGGCTTTTGAGTGGCCTCATACTCATATGAAATCCAACTCCACCGTCTGCAAGTGGCAAGGTATCACTTGCAATGATGGTGGTCGTGTTACAGAGATAAGCCTGCAAACTCAAGTAGGATGCACTACTATTCCTTGGTGTCACGATCTTCGCTATTTGGATCCGCTTGTTTTCACATCTCTCACCAGCATTCATCTCGCCTCATGTGGTCTCTATGGACTTATTCCATCACAAATAGGTTACCTCTCCGACCTATCTTATCTCAATTTCTCGAATAATCTACTCACTTCTGAGTTACCTCTTTCATTGGCAAATCTGAGTAAATTACTTGTGCTCGACCTCTCTTCTAATGAGTTTTATGGTGTCATTCCACCTGACATAGGAAGCTTATCCAAACTTACTCATCTCAATTTGTCATACAATCGACTCCAAAGTGAGGTGCCTTTCATATTGGTAAATCTGAGTGAATTACTTGTGCTCGACCTCTCTTCTAATGAATTTTCTGGTGTCATTCCACATGACATAGGAAGCCTATCCAAACTTACTCATCTCGACTTGTCATACAATTCACTTTGGAGTGAGCTGCCTCTTTCACTATCAAATCTCACTAACTTAGAGGTGCTTCTCATTTCTTCTAATAGCATTTCCGGTGCCATTCCTTCGGGAATAGGGTACCTCCTTCATTTGATTGCTCTTGATTTGAGCAACAATTACATCAATGGCTCTTTGCCCTCTATTATGAGCCAATTAACAAGATTGGAAATCTTGAAATTGGATGGCAATAGGTTGGAAGGGGTTTTTGAAGCAGGAATACACATGCTTCCTTGTATCACAACCATAGGCCTCAGTAGGAATTCTATGTATGGACAGATACCTATTCCGTTTGGAGATGTTCCTAATGCAAAGTTTCTCGATATCAATCTTTCAGTGAACCATCTTTTTGGTGAAATCCCTGAATCTGTTTCACGTTTGCATGGAATTGATTTGTCCTTCAATAGTTTGGAGGGCCACATTCCACCCGACGTGTGGCTTAGATTTGGGAGAGAATCGTTCCTTGGGAATCTCAATTTAAATCTTCCGACTACATCCACAATTGATGTGGAAATTCTTTACTATGTAATCTTTGTGTTTTTCATTTTCTGTGGAATCTATTTCATATTCTCCAAAAGAAGGGAGAAGAAATCAGCATCAGTCACACCTCGTCCCAAACATGGAGACATATTCACAATTTGGAATTTCGATGGCAACATCGCCTATCAAGACATTATTGAAGCAACTGCAGACTTTGACTTGAGATACTGCATCGGAATTGGAGGCTATGGGAGCGTCTACAGAGCTCTACTGCCCACCGGAAAAGTTGTTGCCGTTAAGAAGCTTCACAGATTTGAAGGAGATAATCCTACTTTTGACTCCTCTTTTAGGAATGAAGCCGAGGTTCTCTCTCAGATTCGCCATCGCTATATTGTCAAGCTTTTTGGCTTTTGTCTGCACCAACGGAGCATGTTTCTCATCTACAACTACATGGAAAGAGGAAGCCTCTTTAGCGTGTTGAAGTATGATGACGAAGCCGTGGAGCTGACCTGGAAGAAGAGGGTAAATGTGGTGAAGGGCATTGCAAATGCCCTATCTTACATGCATCACGATTGCAGCCCACCTATTCTACACAGAGATGTATCGAGCAGCAACATACTCTTGGATTCAGAGTTTGAAGGTTGTTTATCTGATTTTGGGACAGCAAGATTGTTGGATCCAGATTCATCCAATCAAACAGTACTTGTGGGAACTCGGGGCTATATAGCACCAGGTATGCATAATTACATATTTTCAAGTAATTGTATTAATTACGATGACATGTTTGTTGGTTGTAGAGTTGGCCTTCACAATGGTGGTTACAGAAAAATGTGATGTGTATAGCTTCGGAGTTTTGGCATTGGAAGTCATGTTTGGAGACCACCCGGGGGATTTCGTTTCCTCCATGATGATGATGAAGAGATCCACGCAGTTTGCTCAAAACATGATGGTGCAACAACTCATTGACAAGAGGCTACCATCTCCGGATGAAGATGTAAGAGTGTCAAGGGAAGTGGCTGGAGTGGTGAAAACAGCACTGAAATGCATTAGCTCTGATCCAAAGTCGAGGCCGTCAATGAAGGAGGTGGCTCAGGAACTTGCTAAGCATCCACCACGATTGCCAATGCCTTTCCGCTCCATATCAGTGCTTCATCTCATGCACTCAGACTGAGCTCACAACTGCCTTAAACTGCCTCTTCTTGAATAAAGATTAAATGTTTTGGTGTATGATGCATCTTCGTAATAGTTAAGTAGCTCCACTCTTAACATATTTATTAAACTCCAACAGGGATCTTTATTAGTTAAGCAACATGTAGCGTTGGTTCCATTGTTGAAAACAACAAAAAGAAATTCTAATAAATGAATCTCTCATCTTGTTAGATGCCAACCCTAGTTGATGGTACAACGTATCTGTGTAATAGTATAAATTGCATGCTTGTATTAAACTCTAAAATCTTGATACACACTTCTTGTCATTGCACCAAGTCATCTAGATGGTTATCACAAACATAAGCATCTTAACTGAAAGTGCAAATCTTTGAAGACAAGAACCATAAGCATCAACAAAATAATTGACAGGGCAAGTCTTTGGAGTTTGGAAACAATAACCATAACAATAAGAGGGTAACGGCAAATGTTTCAACTTGACAAAATAAGTGAATGTGAATAAATATGACATAAAAACTGGTCAGTTATAATTTGCTAATGTAACACAATTCAAAACTAGGATAACATAACCTCAAGGAGCATTACATGTCAAAAAAACATCCAACCAAAAAACCTCATGACTAGGAGTATGTTCTTCAATCACCCTTTTTTCGGGAGGAGCAGCCCTCGGTGAGGCGGGCATGGCCACCAGTCGGTTGGCACACCGTCTGGCAGTTTCCGCACACAACAACGGTTTGAGAGTGGCTGAAAACAGTGGTTCTGCAAATACATACACATTTACATACATAAATTAACAGCACACATCAACCAAAACAACAAGCATTTTATAATACATCAACAATTGATTCACAATATCATAATTTGTTTAAACAATCTAATAATATTGAAAGAACTTACATGTTGAAGCAACCCTGGCACTTAACATCCTACAAAATCACAGAAATTCCCAATTAAAATCTAACAGAAAACAATAGCATGAAAATCGAAAATTAAAAAAATTAGATAACTATTATTACCATGAAGAATGAGTTTGTAAAACCAACACACACCAACACACATAACAAGATCGCCGGGATTGATTTTTCACTGTACATAATGGCGCTGCCTCTTCTCCTCCTTCTCCTTCCTTCGTGACCCTTCTCCACTCGACGCAAGTTCCTCCTCGGCACTTGATTCTATCTCTGGATTCACTGTAACTGTGGCCTCTTTTGTTGATACTATGCTTGTCGGTCTGCATCAAACTCATAGAGTAACTTTTCACTGATTTCCTCGAAAACCAAGGCTATACAATCCTGAGAGGATGTGAATGAATCCCTTGCACAAGAAAAATGAATCCAATAATCGCACTCTGAACATGAGAAAGCAGCTTGATCTACCAATCCCGGAATGATTTTGTGGCAATGCCCACATTTCTCATTTCTTCCGTAAGAAAGCATCCGTTTAAGTGTGAGAGGATGAGAGTGACAAGGAATATCAAATTTGCCTCCGAACTTGACTTTGGACAAATAGCCAAGCGAGGGAATGCAGTTTACGTGGAAAGAGTAGTCACATTTAGCACAATGGTAGAACCAATACTTGCACTCTATGCCTTCCTCACACACCTCGCATATGTCTTGATCACTACCAATACTATTACTAGTACCGTTAGTGATCAAGTTCAGTGGATGTTGATCGAATTCACGAAAACGAACCCTTTTTGGTAGCAAGGCGCACCTTATATGAATAAAGAAATCACAGATAGTGCACTTATAGACATCATAAACGATGGAGCCACGGGAACAACAACTGATGGGGGAGGCCCGCCAAAAAAGAGTGGTGCGAAAGAGAAAGTGTTGACTGTGTGAGATGTGCTTTATAATGCTTGGAGAAGCCATGCATGACATATCAACCATCATGCAGGGGATATGATTCAAACGAATACCAGTCTCAGGAAAGAAGTAGCAAGGTGCATTGCAAGGAAGATAACAGAACATACAGTAAAATATTGAATTGAAGCACAATTTGGCCTGGTATGGACAAGGTTGTGCCTTCATTATATTGTTACCGTAACCAATTGGAATCTCAAACTTGATAATGGGGAGACGCTCTGAACACACTTTATGAGCAAGGAAAGAGCAACCGCCAGTTTGTTGAGAGCATCTGTAAAATGGAGATGGAATAGTAATGGTTTGTATGCATATATCACACACTAGTTTTTTGTAATTATGCTTGTGATCCTCTGCCTCATCACCAACTAGGATCAAAGGATGCTCGTGAAAATTCTCATTTTCATGACTAGGATCCTCATCAGGTTGGGAGTATGTATGGATCTCCAAACTTGGAAATGTGCCAAACTCGTCGGCCGGCAATTGGATCAACTCTATCCTTGTTTCTGCAATTAACGAATATATTGATATTGGTATATGAAGTGGAGTGAATGGGTTATGGTACATATATATGATCCTTACGTACTGATTTGAATATTCTCGAGTCCACATCTGACATGAGAAAATTCCAAGGTTTGGGGACACAAATATATGGCATTATGGGTAGGAAGCAAGGATTTGTGGCAAACGATGCACTTGTGATATTGGGAAATGGCAGGAATAGAATATACGAGAAGGAAAGGCCAAGGAATAGAGAGGAGATTGAGAGCGGTAGGCAGTATGGTGCAGTCTTGATGAATCCAGAATTTACATTGTTGGCAGGAGAAGAAGAAACCATCATGTCTCTCCCCACACGCATCACAACGAGTCAAAATCTCTCTACAGTGAGCCACGAGGGGGTGAGGTGGATGGCTCGTGTTTGGTTTTGATCTCTACATCATCCACTGCTGTGGATCCAAAGGATGCATTTTAAAATCGCAATATACACATTCGTAGAAGAAATTGGGACTTCCTCCTAAGAGACCAAGAGTGTGGTATTTATGATTGGGATGGATGAATTCTTGTTGGATTTTGTGCGCACATGATTCGTGCAGAAAAATATCACAAGCAGCAATGGTGCAAGTGTAGGAGGGAGCAGATAGAATTGGCAAACCACAAATTTGACAAGAATGATAGTTATCAGTAACATCCACTTCCTTATCATCTACTACAAACGAGATCAACGGATGAGGATGACTGAAATGCCTATCACCCTCCATATCACCTGTCATTCGAAAAACTGAGAAACATGGTGTTCAAACATTGACAACAACTTCGAATAAAAGTAACCACCAATTTAGGTAGCCAAATATGAATACAATTTCTCTATGAAGCAAGCTAACTATTGGGTTATATGCATAATTCTATATACAATTAGAACAAAGAAAACAGATCAACTCAAAAAAACCAACCTAAGGTAACAGAAGTCGACGAAATGCGAAGTGCCTCTGAATATTTTCTCTTGACTGATGAATGCAATTGAATGTGAGTGAGGAGAAGATGGCAACAACTTCAAATATATATGTGAATGTTTTAGATGGAATATATAATGATGCGTGCTACATTAAACACTGAGTAAAGTTTTTGTTAAAAATACCATGTTGCTAGTTTCTTTGTTCCTTCCGAAAATCGTGTCGATATTTGATTATTTGGTAATCAAGTAAGGTTTGTTACATGTCCACCTAAATAGTAGTTTGATAATTTCGCCTCAATGTATCACATCTATTGTCAAAAATATTCATTTCATAAAATATGTCTAAGAGTAAAGTATGTACCACTAAAACTTGAGTAATTCTTTTCAAGCAGCAAAGTCTGCACCTTTATTCTAAAGAGAGAGAAAAACATTTGATAATATTAATTAGTTGGCTTCGTCGACCAAGTAAAGAATTATATAATCATATAAGATGCTATATACTATAGTACATTTGCTTTCTTCTTGGATTTGGTATATATACTAATGAAAATTTTAATTTCTACAGAATTACATATATGAGAAATACTTTTTACTCTTCTATCTTAACAATTCTTTTAATTTTTATTTTTGGGATGGTCTCTAATATATTAGCAAATTTGAATATCAAATGAAATATGTATTACAAGAACTAAAGGATGTAGCTCAGTTGAAGGAGCCCCTTTTTAACATGCATGCCAATGTTTGCAATTGCAAGTTTTATATAAAGTGTTATGACAAATAGGGCAATTGTGAATCGAGAAACAAAAGAACGTAAATAGACACAGAATTTATGTGGTTCACCAACGTTGTGTTGGCTACGTCCACGGGCAAAAACGGAAAACAAATTGTATTATGACTGCAGTTTTCAGATACAGATTATGTGCTCTACTCTCATATATATAGGCACACATTAGACAAACTGGGCTTAGGAAACATAATCCTATCCCTATTAGAAAACCTAATCCTATACAAATTCAAGGCATACTAACAAATCTCCACCTTGACTTGAATTCTCCCTTGCAGACGCATCATCATAACACGAACAAACTTCTCCATTCTTGCCTCAGATTTGCCCTCCACGGGCAACTAATAGCTCATGACATTAAGCAAGTCCAAACAATGTTGGAACTTGCTCTGCGGGACCGACTTGGTGAACATATTAGCAGGATTATCAGCAGTACCTACTTTCTTCACCTCAATTCTCTTCTCATCTCTTAGAAAATGATACCTCACATCAATATGCTTAGTCCTTTCATGATGGACTTGATCCTTGGCTAAACAAATAGC
>NC_062967.1:36235399-36273241 GCF_023119035.1 Salvia hispanica | reverse complement strand
CCACTAAAACTTGAGTAATTCTTTTCAAGCAGCAAAGTCTGCACCTTTATTCTAAAGAGAGAGAAAAACATTTGATAATATTAATTAGTTGGCTTCGTCGACCAAGTAAAGAATTATATAATCATATAAGATGCTATATACTATAGTACATTTGCTTTCTTCTTGGATTTGGTATATATACTAATGAAAATTTTAATTTCTACAGAATTACATATATGAGAAATACTTTTTACTCTTCTATCTTAACAATTCTTTTAATTTTTATTTTTGGGATGGTCTCTAATATATTAGCAAATTTGAATATCAAATGAAATATGTATTACAAGAACTAAAGGATGTAGCTCAGTTGAAGGAGCCCCTTTTTAACATGCATGCCAATGTTTGCAATTGCAAGTTTTATATAAAGTGTTATGACAAATAGGGCAATTGTGAATCGAGAAACAAAAGAACGTAAATAGACACAGAATTTACGTGGTTCACCAACGTTGTGTTGGCTACGTCCACGGGCAAAAACGGAAAACAAATTGTATTATGACTGCAGTTTTCAGATACAGATTATGTGCTCTACTCTCATATATATAGGCACACATTAGACAAACTGGGCTTAGGAAACATAATCCTATCCCTATTAGAAAACCTAATCCTATACAAATTCAAGGCATACTAACAAATCTCCACCTTGACTTGAATTCTCCCTTGCAGACGCATCATCATAACACGAACAAACTTCTCCATTCTTGCCTCAGATTTGCCCTCCACGGGCAACTAATAGCTCATGACATTAAGCAAGTCCAAACAATGTTGGAACTTGCTCTGCGGGACCGACTTGGTGAACATATTAGCAGGATTATCAGCAGTACCTACTTTCTTCACCTCAATTCTCTTCTCATCTCTTAGAAAATGATACCTCACATCAATATGCTTAGTCCTTTCATGATGGACTTGATCCTTGGCTAAACAAATAGCGCTCTGACTGTCACAGAACACAACAGCTTGATCTTGATGTAAACCAAGATCACCAACTAGCCCTTGCAACCATATTCCCTCTTTAGCAGCTTCTGTCAATGCCATATACTCTGCTTCAGTAGTAGACAAAGTAACTGCAGCCTGCAAAGTTGCTTTCCAACTAACAACAGAACCACTAAGAGTGAAAACATAACCGGTCATAGATCTTCTACTATCGACATCTCCAGCGTAGTCAGAATCAGAATAACCAGTCACTAAACAGTGAGTATCACCTTCATAAATGAGACCAACATCAGACGTACCTCTCAAGTAACGAAAAATCCTCTTCACAGCCTGCCAGTGCTCCTTTCCAGGATTTCCCATGAACCTGCTAACAACGCTGACAGCATGCGCTATATCTGGGGCCTAGTACAGACCATGGCGTACATCAAACTCCCTACTGCATTAGAGTACGGGACTCGAGACATGTACTCTTCCTCAACTTCGGATTTCGGTGCAAGATCAGATGACAAATGAATGTTTGTGGCACTTGGAGTATCAATAGCCTTAGATGCAGACATGCCAAATCTTGACAAAATCTTCTCAATGTAGCTCTTCTGTGACAGAGAAAGCTTTTTCTTTTCTCTATCTCTAGAAATCTCCATGCCCAGAATTTTCTTCGCAACACCCAAATCCTTCATATCAAACTCAACACTAAGCTGAGCTTTCAACTTCTGTACTTCAGACTTTGACTTCGCAGCTATGAGCATATCATCCACATATAGAACAAGATAGACCATAGAACCATCGTCAGCTTTGTTGTGATAGACACAACAATCATACGGACTCCTGCTGAATCCCAGCTTGATCATGTAACTGTCAAACCTCTTATACCACTGCCTCGGAGACTGCTTTAGTCCATACAAGGACTTCTTCAACTTGCACACATAATCCTCCTTGCCCGGAACCACAAATCCCTCTGGCTGAGTCATGTAGATATCCTCCTCAAGCAATCCGTGTAGGAAAGCCGTCTTCACATCTAGTTGCTCAAGCTCCAAATCATAATGTGCAACTATTGCAAGTAACACTCTGATGGAAGTATGTCTGACCACTGGTGAGAATATCTCATTATAGTCAACCCCCTCCTTTTGCGTGAACCCTCTTGCAACTAGACGAGCCTTGTATCTAATGCCCTCATCTGGTGTAGTGCCTTCCTTCTTCTTGAAAATCCATTTGCAAGTAACAATCTTTCTCCCCTTAAGCCGTGGAACCAATTCCCAAGTCAGGTTCTTCAAAAGTGATTCTATCTCTTCTTGCATTGCAGCGAGCCACTTGGCACGCTCACTGCCCGAAACAGCTTCCTTGTAGGTAGGTGGTTCATCTGCCGAAGGCTCATCTTCGACCTCATTGGCAACCTGCAATGCATATGCCATCATATCCTCAAAACCATACCTCAACGGAGGCTTCACATTTGTCCTCCTAGCTCTGTCAATAGCAATGCTTCTCTGACGAGCTTGTGGATGAACATCCGAACTAGAAGTATCGGCGGCTTCAGCAGTAGTGTGTTGATCTTCTCCACCTTGGAGTTGTGATTCACTCACATCATGAGTGACTTGCAGCTCCACTTGTTCATCAACACCATCCAAATCCTCTGTAGCAATAGACTTCACAGTAGAGTTAAGCATAGAATTTTCATCAAATACCACATTCCGACTGAGAATAATTCTACCCTCTGAAGATGACCAAATTCTGTACCCCTTAACTCCATCTCCATAACCTACAAATACTCCCTTCTTAGCTCTTGGCTCCAATTTACCTTCACTCACATGATAGTAAACAGTACTCCCAAAAACTCTCAACATAGAGTAATCTGCAGGTGAATCAGACCATACCTCGTACGGTGTCTTGCAGTCAATGCCAGTGTGAGGTCCACGGTTGATCAGATAACAAGCCGTGTTTACTGCCTCTGCCCAAAACTTCCTAGTCAAACCGGCTTGGAAGAGCATGCATCTTGCTCTCTCCAACAACGTCTGATTCATGCGTTCTGCCACACCATTCTGCTGTGGTGTATGTCTAACGGTGTGATGGCGAACGATCCCTTCACTCCTACAAAACTCATCGAACTCAGACGAACAAAATTCCAGACCGTTATCTGTTCTCAATCGCTTGATCTTCTTCTCAGTCTGGTTTTCAATTAGAGTCTTCCACTCTTTGAACTTCTTGAATGCCTCACCTTTATGCTTCATCATAAACACCCAAGTCATTCTCGAGTAGTCATCAATCATCGACACAAAATACTTGCGTCCTCCAATAGACTCAACACGTGAGGGACCCCAACAATCCATATGAATGTAGTCAAGTGTCCCCTTCGTTCGATGAACACCCTTCTTTGGAAACTTGCTGCGATGAAGCTTCCCCAACACACAGTGTTCGCAGAAATCAAGTTTCTGCACCTTATGGCCCGAAAGAAAATCACGATTCGACATGATTCTCATGCCACGTTCTCCCATATGACCGAGCCTCATATGCCACAACTTGGTCATATCCTTGGTTGCAACCTCGGATGATGCAATATCAGCAGAATTTGCTACGATGGAACCTCTCAGAACATACAAGGTACCCCGTTTCAAAGCTGTCAGAACCACCTTCGAACCTTTCAAAATACGCATTACTCCACCTTCACCTTTGAAACTGAACCCCTTACTATCAAATGTACTTAGGGATATCAGATTCTTCGTCATCTGTGGAACATGCCTAACATCGTTCAAGGTGCAGAAGACCCCATCATAAGTCCTAATCTTGATTGAGCCGATGCCAACCACCTTGCAGACAGCACTGTTGGCCATGGTAACATTGTCTCCATCTATCTGCTCATAAGTGTTGAAATACTAGGACAGAGATGATATAACGCTCCAGAATCCAAAATCCACACATCATTACAGTGTGGCTGTTCATCCGCAACCAAGGCCAATTCTTCTTCCGAATTTGTGTCATCAGCTTCTGCCACAGTCGCAGAACCATGAGCATCTTCCTTCTTGCCCAATTTCTTCTTTATCCTTGGACAATCAGCCTTCCAATGCCCTGGTTCTTTACAATATCTGCAGATGTCATCTGGCTTAGGGCCTTTAGGACCTTTTGAACCTTTTGAGTTCTGCTTCTTCTGTCCGAATTTCTTCTGTCCTTTACCCGTAACAGATAATCCCGATGGCAGATCTTCTGTGGCTGAACTCATTGCCTGTTGACCATCCTCTCTGATGTGGAGAGCAGATCGAACATCCTCCAACGAAAGAGTTTCCTTTCCAGTCATAAAAGACTCAACAAAATTTTCGTAAGATTCAGGCAGAGACACAAGCAAAATTAAAGCAGCATCCTCGTCTTCTACTTTAACTTCAACATTACGCAAATCTAGCAAAATTTTATTCAAATTTTCCAGATGATCCCGAAGGGGCGTACCTTCCTGCATGCGTAACCGAAACAAACGTTGCTTCAAGAGCAACTTGTTGGTTAGAGACTTCGTCATGTATAGACTCTCCAACTTTTCCCAAAGAGCAGCAGCCGTCTCCTGATCCGCAACTTCGATGATAACATCGTCAGACAGGCTCAATATGATGGTCGAGTGGGCCTTTTCGTCTAGGGTTGTCCACTCCTTATCATCCTCCGTAGCCTTCTTTGTTTTGAGCGGCTCCCACAAACCCTGCTGCTTCAGCAGAGATCGCATCTTGATCTGCCATAAACCAAAACTATTTCTCCCGGTGAATTTGTCAACCTTCACGTTCAAAGCAGACATCTCGATTTACCGGACAAAACCCTCGCAGCGGAATTCAAAACCCTAGTTCGAAAACCAAGGCTCTGATACCAGTTTGTTATGACAAATAGGGCAATTGTGAATCGAGAAACAAAAGAACGTAAATAGACACAGAATTTACGTGGTTCACCAACGTTGTGTTGGCTACGTCCACGGGCAAAAACGGAGAACAAATTGTATTATGACTGCAGTTTTCAGATACAGATTATGTGCTCTACTCTCATATATATAGGCACACATTAGACAGACTGGGCTTAGGAAACATAATCCTATCCTTATTAGGAAACCTAATCCTATACAAATTCAAGGCATACTAACATAAAGTGACAGATCAAGAATCATACATATACAAACTAGAAAATACTATAGGTCTGATGGATGTTGTATTTGCTGCTAATGCTATTATCATTATTATGAGCATCGGCGTATTGTTGAGTAATACAGTTGCAGTAAATGTTTCAAACTCGAAGATGGAATTGAAGGCGTTGATGGATTTTGGGTGGCCTCATGTGAGCTCCACTGTCGATGGAAAGACATCACTTGGAATGATCGCCTACAGTCTCAAGTAGGAAGCAATGATGATGAACCTGAGTGCACTCAGAGAAAACTAGATCAAAGAGAATAGATAGACTAAAACAAAACTGAGGAAGTGCATTAAAAATGATATATTCAACTCACAATAAATAATATTGTCCTCAAAATACATAAAAAAAATAGGCAATTCAAATATTGTAAATAATTAAGTAATTCACTAAATACACACACCTCACCAGCAACAATTACAGTTTCTTAAACAGAGTAAATTCATCTATTCCACAATTACATCATTACGGTACAAGTAATTGATCTTTCGGCTTCAAGAATATCATACCACTTCTGTGCATCGGTTTCCTCGAAAACCAAGGATGTACAATTGTGAGAGGATGTGAATGAATCCCTCGCACAAGAAAAATGAATCCAATAATCGCATTGTGAACATGAGAAAGCCGCTTGATCTACCAATCCTCGAATGATTTGGTTGCAATACCCACACCTCTCATTTCTTCCATAAGTAAGCATCCGTGTGAGTGTGAGAGGATGAGAGTGACAAGGCATGCTACTTTTTCCTCCAAACTTGACTTTCGACAAATATCCAAGCGAGGGAATGCAGTTTACGTGGAAAGAGTAGTCACATTGAGCACAGTGGTAGAACCAATACTTGCACTCTATACCTTCCTCACACACCTCACAGATGTCATGATCACTACTTGTACTATTACTAGTACCCGTAGTGATCAAATGCAGAGGATGTTGATCGAATTTATGAAAATGAACCCTTTTTGGTAGTAAGGCACACCTTATATGAATGTAGAAATGGCACGTAGTGCACTTATAGATATCATGAACGGTGGGGCGGCGGGAACAACAAGTGATGGCGGAGGTCTGAATCAATTGGCTGGTGGTGCGAAAGAGAATGTGTTGGCTGTGTGAGCTGTGCTTTATAATGTATGGGACAGCCATGCACGACAGATCAGTGAAGAGACCTAAATCATCTTCTGGAATGTAGTAGCAAGGTGCATTGCAAGGAAGACAACAGCAACAGCAGAGAAATATTGAACTGAAGAACCATTTGTCCGGGTGCGGACAAGGTTGTGCCTTTAATACTACGTTGCCTACATCAATTGGAATCTCAAACTTGATAATGGAGAGAAGGTCTGCACAGACTTTATGGGCAAGGAAAGAGCAGCCGCCTTGTTGAGAGCATCTGTAAAATGGAGATGGAATAGGAATGGTTTGTATGCATATATCACACACTAGTTTTTTGCAATTATAAATATGATCCTCTTCCTCATCACCAACTAGGATCAAAGGATGCTTGTGAAAATTCTCAATTGCAAGCTTCTTGTTTTCATCATCACCAATACTATCATCTTTGTTTCTCTGGGAGTATGTACGGATCTCCAAACTTGGAAATGTGTCCAACTTGTCATCTGGCAGTTGGATCAACTCTAGCCTCGTTTCTGCAATGAATGTATTATAGTTAGTAGATATTATTAGTATATAAAGTCGTCTGAATGAGGTTTATATACAATCCTTACGTACTGGATTGAATTTTATCGAGTCCACATCTGACATGAGAAATGCTTAAGGTTTGGGGACATAAATAGATGGTGTTATGGGTATGAAGCAAGGGTTTGTCGCAAACAATGCACCAACTATATCGGGAACTGGCAGGAATAGAATATACGAGAAGCAGAGGCAGAGGACGAGAGGGGAGCGTGATAGCAGTAGGCAGTATGGTGTGCAGGCTTGATGAATCCAGAAATTACAGAGTTGGCATGAGAAGAAGAAACCGGCATGTCCCTCCCCACAGGCATCGCAACGAGTGAAAATCTATCTACAGTAAGCCATGAGAGGGTGAGGTGGATGGCTCTTGTGTTTGCTTTTGATCTCTACACCATCCACTGCTGCTGCTGCTGCATCCAAAGGATGCATTTTGAGACGGCATTAATTACATTCGTAGAAGTAACTGGGACTTCCTACTTGGAGATAAAGGGGGTGGTCTTTAAGATTGGGAAGGATTAATTTTTGTAGGATTTTGTGGGCACATGATTGGTGCAGAAAAAAATCACAAGCAGCAAAGGTGCAAGTGTAGGAGGGAGCAGATAGAATTGGCAAACCACATATTTTGCAAGAATGATAGTTATCAGAAGCATCCGCTTCCATCTCATCACGAAAGGATGTCAATGGATGATCATGACTGAAATGGCTATCACCCACCATACCAACTCTATACCTGTGATTCAAAAAACAGAGAGGATTAGTAGAAGAAGAAAATGTGTTAATTTTTGCCAAAAATGAAAATGAGTAACAAACTAACTACGAGCGATGCCGGAATATTACTCTACAAGGCGGAATTGCAACTGAATATTGTGGGTGAGTGATCACCAGATTTTGAGGAGTAGATGTGTGGAGACATGCACAACAACTTCGAATTTATACATGAATATGAATGCTTTAGATGGATGGAATAATGATGCTTTAGATTAAATTTATTAAAACCAACAAGGAATTTCAAAGTAGTGTTAAGAAAATACTAATCCCTCCGTTCCTGAAAGTTTGTTACACTTCTTTTCTGCACTCGTTTTGTAAAAATAATAATAAATATTTAAAGTGAGAAGAATATAGTAGAAGAAAAAGAATAATGTAGAAAAAGTCTTAACTAAACTATTTTCTATCTTAATTTTACAAAACAAGTACAGAAAAAAAGTGTGACAAACTTTCAGGGACAGAGAGAGTACTTCTCACGCAGTTAGATAAACCATTAGTCCTCTTCTGAAAGAAAAGTTATCTTGATTTGGTTCAATTTCATTCATGTTTTTTCATAAAGTTGTAAAATTTAACTTGAACAATTTATGAAAAGTTGTCTCCAACTCATTAAAGCATTCATAGTGGTTCAGCCCTCCCAACAACAGCCTTCCCACGGCCCATCCAAAAATACCCCCTGCCACATCATTAAGCCATCCCAAATGATCGAGAGATACAAATAAAATGAACTGCAACGACTCGAATATATAGAGTTCAAATCTTTTATAAAAAATAGAAATCGGTCGGCAGTTGCTGAGTTGCTCGGCGCACAATAGGCGCCGAGCCACCGCCATCAACCACTCGGCGATTGCCGACCTCACGGCGCCCCTCCCCACCCATTTTTTTCGCTCGCCTTGTGCAGTGGCACCGTCCTGACCGCCGAGCCGCACGGCCGGTGGGACGGCAGCCACTGCAAGCTCTTACACATATACATATACATCAATTTATTTACGATTTATACCATTATATGGCCTACCATTACAATTTATTAAACACTAATAATAATGCAGATTTCAAACCCACTAACACTATTTCAACTATTCTTCTCCCCTTATCTCTTTATAAATGATACATTAATTATTGTGTCATTTCTATAAAACAGAGTGAATGACAAGGATTCGTTAATATCATATTGTATCATTTTTTAAAACGATACTATTATTTGGAACCATCGACTAAGCAATGATTTATACAGTACTACTAATAAAAGATGTTAATTTTAGTCTATTTGCTTGCTTCATGGATTTGGTATCTAGTAATGAATATTTAATTTCTAAAGTTGTACGTATACGACAAATAAAAAATTTAAAGATATTAATGACTTTTCTCTTTATGATTAGTAGATGTTAATTAATCTATTTGCTTTCTTCAAGGATTTGGTATCTGCTAAAGTTGTACGCATATGGCAAATAAAAAATAAGATATTTTCTCTTTACCAATAGTTTAGGAGATATCAAGTGAGATAAATGATAAATCAAGCATATTTATGAGCTTTTGATATGTGAGCAACCAGTTTTAGTTAGCACTTCTTCTACCTCAACAATTTTTTTTTTTTTATGGTCTCTAATATTGGTTGTTTTGATTAAATTGAGATCTGAGACATTTTTTTCAATTATGTACCCAGGCCCATTATAAATCCAACTTAATCGCATACAGACCTAAACCCAAGATAGGTCCAAATAAGATTCACAATTTCATCTAATTTAAATATAGTTTTAGCTTTTGAGGATATTTATTTTATATTTTATATTTTAACAAAATTCCTGTTTACAATTATATTTTCTCAAAATAACAAAGTAAGTTATATATATACTCCCTCCGTCCCGTGTTAGTTGCACTTTTCATTTTCGGTCGCAGTTTTGAGATTGATTTTAAGTGTAGTAAGAGACCACCAAATAAATGGACACTTAATTAACTCTAATATATTAATTAAATACCCTAAATTATATTTAAAATAGAAACAATGTAGGTAGTTAGTAACAGACCGAAATTGAAAAGTGCAGGTAACACGAGACGGAAGGAGTATTTAAGTAAATAATAATATAGGTTACCTCTCCAACCTATCTTATCTCAACTTGTCTAATAATTATCTGCATGCCTTATTCATTAGTAAATCTGACTGAGTTATCGACTCTTCTTGTGGGAACTTGGGGCTATATTGCACACCATAACATAGTTTCAATTAGTAACTGTTTTCTTTAGAAATGACATGTTTGTTGGTTGCAGAGTAGGCCTTCACAATGGTGTTTACAGAAAAATGTGATGTGTATAGCTTCGGAGTTTTGGCATTGGAAGTCATGTTTGGAGATCACCCGGGGGATTTCATTTCCTCCATGACGACGATTAAAAGATCGACACAGTTTGCTCAAAACATGATGGTGCAACAAATCTTGGACAAGAGGCTACCATCATAAGAGTGTCGAGTGAATTGATTGGAGCGGTGAAAACAGCACTGAAATGCATAAGCTCCGATCCAAAGCTGCGGCCGTGTATGAAGGAGGTGTCTCAGGATCTCGCGAATCATCCACCAAAGTTGACAATGCCGTTCCGCTTAATATCAGTGTTTCATCTCATGCATTCAGATTGAACTCACAGCTGCCTTCTTCTTCTATAATAAATTTACAGATGTTCAGTAGCCTTATGAAAATTACTCTGATTCCTCTGTAGCCTTATCAAATGTATATTGGTATATGCTATATCTTTATTACTCTAGTATATACTATTGGGACTCTTTAACATAATTTATGTGATTTACACTTGTCTCATTTTAAAGCAGGCAACTTTATTAGTTCAACCACATGGACTGTTGGTTCCACTAGATACATTCTTTTACTCTGTTACTTTACGTAGCTTAGTCCTATGTAAATTGCATTAATAGTAAAAAGATATTATAAGTGCATGCTTCTAGAAAAAAAATTTAAAATTAGAAGAGCTGTATGACATTAAAATTAAAATTTTGGAAAATTTGTAAACATTGAATACTGTGTGACAGTTCAGGCATTGACCTAGTAGACTTTGATTTTTATGATGTTTACTAATTAAATGTGTGATGTCAATAATTACCTCATAATGATAATATATGATGGTTGCAAGATATATATAAAGTGATATTAGAGGTATGAGTAGAGAATATAAGTGATGGGTGTTGTCTTTGTTGCTAATGCTGTGATCATTGTGAGCATCTGCATATTGTTGATGAGTAATGTAGTTGAATTTAATGTTTCAGATTCGAGCAGACAAATGAAGGCTTTGATGGATTTCGGGTGGCCTTATATCAACTCCAACTCCACAATCTGCGAGTGGCAAGGTATGGCTTGCGATGATGATGGTTGCGTTACAGATATAAGCCTGCAAACTCAAGTAGGATGCAATAATGAATCTCAGTGTCACGACCTTCGCCATTTGGATCCGCTTGTTTTCACATCTCTGACTAGCAGTCATCTCACCGAATGTGGTCTCTATGGATTTATCCCACCACAGATAGGTTTCCTCTCTATCCTATCTTATCTCAATTTATCTCATAATCATCTACTCAATTCTGAGCTATCTCTTTCATTGTTAAATCTGAGTGAATTACTTGTGATTGACCTCTCTTCTAATGAGTTTTCTGGTGTCATTACACCTAAAATAGGAAGCTTATACAAGCTAATTCATTTCAATTTGTCTCACAATCAATTCAAAAGTGAGTTGCCTCTTTCATTAGCAAATCTGAGTGAGTTACATGTACTTGACATTTCTCATAACTATGATATTACTGGTGTCATTCCACCTAACATAGGAAGCTTATCCAAACTTACTCATCTCTATTTGTCCTACAATCAACTCACAAGTGAGCTGCCTCTTTCATTGGTAAATCTGAGTGAATTACTTGTGCTCGACCTCTCATCTAACGAGTTTTCTGGTGTCATTCCACCTGACATAGGAAGCTTATCCAACCTAATTTATCTCACTTTGTCTGATAATCATTTCGGAAGTGAGTTGCCTCTTTCATTAACTTATCTGAGTGAGCTACAGGTGCTCAACATATCTTATAACGATTATCTGGAATAGGAAACCTCAAGCAGTTGGTTGTTCTTGATTTGAGCTTCAATAACATCAATGGCTCTTTGCCCTTAACTATGAGCCAACTAACAAGATTGGAAATTGAAATTGGATGGTAATAGGTTGGAAGATGTTTTCCAAGCAGGAATGCACATGCTTCCTTGTATCAAAACCATAGGCCTCAGTGGGTGTTCAATCCAAGGAAGGATACCTTCTCAGTTGGGAAATGTTGCTAATGCACAGTTTCTCAATATCGATCTCTCTGAGAACCATCTTTTTGGTGAAGTCCCCGAATCTATTTCACATTTAGCTGGAATCAATTTGTCCAACAATAACTTAGAGGGCCTAATTCTACCTAATATATGGCATAGGTTTGGGACAAAATCGTTCTGGGGAAATCCCAAACTTTTTTTTGCAGGGGAATCCGAGATTCCCAACAAGAAAGCAAAACATCGAGAGACAGTTATAGTTTATGCTGTAGTGATAATATTTGGCTGTGTTTTTCTGCGTTCAATTTTCTTTGGAGTCTTTTTTATTAAGAAAGAAAGAGGCACCAAACCCACCTGATGTAAGACATGGTGACATATTCAGGATATGGAACTTCGATGGCAATATCACCTATCAAGACATCATCCAAGCAACACTAGACTTTGACATCAGATACTGCATTGGAACTGGTGCTTATGGGAGCATCTACAGAGCCCAACTGCCCAGTGGAAGAGTTGTTGCTGTTAAGAAGCTTCACAGATTCGAATGAGATAATCCTACTTCTGAGTCCTCTTTCAGGAATGAAGCAGAGGATCTCTGATACGAGATATCTCCATATCTCTATTAATTTGTCCATCAATTATTTTCCATATCTTTCCTTATTTGCTTATGATTATTTGCTTGGTCACTAAGTTAGTTATTAGGGTATTAGTCTTATAAATGGGAGTCATTGAATTATTCTCAAGCATTCAGAAATATCAATCATCCTTTTATTTTATCTTTACGCTTTTATCATATCATTCTTGGTTTGATCGACCGGCAAAGCTCCGGCGACTGCCTTTTATCCCTAAATTTGACGCCGGAGTGATCGTCGGGCAATAGCTCCCGCGACGTTCGACGCGAATTATCCGAGTTAAGGAACTTCATCCTTAACAATTGATGCTTTCACTTCGATCTCATCCTCCATCAATGACTTCCAATGAAGAAATCTATCTATCTTCCTTATGTGACCGGATAATGGCTGTCTGCAATAGATTAAACAAGAGATTTGACGCCATTGACGACCAACAGCCGCCAATTGAGGCATATGGACAGCAGCCCTATGCGAGCTTCAATTCGTCCGTTCAACAGCCGCGACAGCACAGTTACATGGAGTGGCAACAGCTGCCCCCCAAACAATCGTGGGAGTTGCACCCACCCGTTCCGGGACTGCCTTATGGTGCACCGCAATACAATTCAAAGGTCTATTTACCCCTTACGCCCTCTCGCCAACAGGGAGACCAGGATTGGCAGCCATCGTTGCATCCAATCACTCACCCATCGAAGGATTGTCAGCAGTTGCTGATAGGCTAGTTTTTGTCACTCGGATTTGATCACTTTTCGCACTTATTAGTTGAATATTTGCATGAGAAGATGCTATTTTGGCAGGGAATGGATTATTATGTTTGGAAGCTGCTTGATTGAGGCACGAAGAGGAAAACATGCAAGAAAGAGGGAAAAATGACAAAGAATGGAAGAAAGTGAAGGAAGAAGGCAAAGAAGACCCAAACTGGCCAAGCTGTTGGACTGGCCAGTTTGAACCTGACGGGAAAATGACTAAAGCCACTTCCACACATTTGTCAAGGACAATTCTCACTTGCTACACACGCCCATATCAGCCCTTGGAGAGTAAAAAAGAAGGAAAATATCTTTTATTGGATATATGTATTAAAAAGACTTAGTCACCAACCACCATCACTCATCACTTTAGCTTTAGTTTAGTTTAGTTACTCTCTCTCTCTAGGAAACTTTTCTCTCTTCCTTAAGAAGAGAGATTTCAACTTCAAGGCTGCCAAGATCATTGTTCACCATGGGTTGAAGTAGTAGTAATTTAGTAGTAGTGTTTGCTTTATTTAGTTTGCTTGTTCTTAACTTTATAGTACTTTTGCATCTTTCTCACTCTTAGTTATTGTTGTTGTTCTTGTTTTAAAAGCTTATTTCAAGTAGTAAAATCTCTAAGTGTTTGTGTATTCAATGTGCTTTAAGTTTAGCTCTTGTTTGATTTCCGTTTTTAGCTTGCTGATTAGCTCTAGTGCTTTTTATGTTCTTGTCTAGATAAAACTTCTTTCAAGCCTTTAAAATCAGTTTCTCAAGCATTTTCTTTTCACCATGTTTAAGTGTTCTTGAAGCTTCTTTCTATCATGTTTAAGTGCTTTAATTTTTCAGCTTTTCATTTGGTGTTTTCAATGCATGTTTATGTAGTTTCATTGATGATTTTATGTTTGTCTAGCATTTTTAATTATGTAACAGCCATCTACTCTCATTATCCTCCTTAATTCATGTGCCTTTAGTGTAGGATTAGTAGTTAAAATCAGCTTTTAGAAGTAAGTGAAAGAACCATTAGTTGTAAGTACTCATCAATGAAATCTTTGCAATATGATATATTGGTTGATGTTGCACTTGGAGTCAAATAGATTTATGAAGTTGGTTTCAAGAATTTAAAGGTGGTTGGACTTCAGCTAGGTGATGTTGCAATTCTTGATACATCAACTGCACCGATTGGGCAAGATGAGTTAACTACTCAAAGTATACGATCTGATGAGAGCAGATTTCAGTTTGATCCTGGGGACTACGATGAAGCCCTTCCAGCTTTCCTGAATTCAATTGCTGAAAATTTTGCGAAGACTCCCACTGAGATATTGCATGGGCAAGGATTCAGTTAGATTTCTATTTGCAACAGGCATTGTTATGGATAATACGAATTTATCAAGCCCATATTGTGCCTCGAGAGATAAATCCATGGCAACCTTCTGGCTTGAAGGAGCTGGTCGAACCGGAGTCGGCGAGTTTTACCAAATACTGAAACGTACGACTCATGATTCATATGATCTGAAAGTAGAGGGTATAAGACAGAAGGTATTCAAGAAATGGACCATATCAGGTCAGCTGAATCCTATAAGTTCAAGGCCGGTACCCAATATTGGGATGTTGGTTGCTCACCTGATGTTACCTACTTCAGCTTCCGTTTGGGAAGTCTTACATTTTCTAACGATGGAGAAGCTCGGAATGCTATTGGTTGTCTCTAGCTACTACGATCCTCAAAAGAGATTCAAGAGGGGAATTTTGATTTTTGCGGAATCTTCCAAACTTATGAAGAATCGGCCCATGTTCTTGAGTTCAAGGGAAGCTCAGTTTCCATTCAGAGCTCCAAACCAATCAGATCTACGAGGTGCGATGAGAGTATTGGGATCAACAAAAGTCGCCTCAAGGAGGACCAATCACCGCCTCTTGCTTCGTGGTTTCCACCTTGAGGGCAAGGTGGATTTTAACCGTGGGGGAGTTGATACGAGATATCTCCATATCTCTATTAATTTGTCCAGCAATTATTTTCCATATCTTTCCTTATTTGCTTATGATTATTTGCTTGGTCACTAAGTTAGGTATTAGGTTTTAGTCTTATAAATGGGAGTCATTGTATTATTCTCAAGCATTCAGAAATATCAATCATCCTTTTATTTTATCTTTACGCTTTTATCATATCGTTCTTGGTTTGATCGACCGGCAAAGCTCCGGTGACTGCCTTATCCCTAAATTTGACGCCGGAGTGATCGTCGGGCAATAGCTCCCGCGACGTTCGACGCGAATTATCCGAGTTAAGGAACTTCATCCTTAACATTCTCTCTCAGATTCATCATTGCCATATTGTCAAGCTTTTTGGTTTTTGTTTGCACCAACGGAGCATGTTTCTCATCTATGACTACATGGAAAGAAGAAGCCTCTTTAGCATGTTGAAGTATGATGACGAAGCTGTGGAATTAGATTGGAAGAAGAGAGTAAATGTGGTGAAGGGCATTGCCAATGACCTATCTTACATGCATCATGACTGCAGCCCCCCTATTCTACAAAGAGACATTTCGAGCAGCAACATACTCTTAGATTCGGAATTTGAAGGCTGTTTATCTGATTTTGGCACAGCTAGATTGTTGGACCCAAACTCATCCAATCAAACTCTAGTTGTGGGAACTCGGGGCTATATCGCACCAGGTATGCATCCCATACTATAGCTTCAAGCAACTCTATATATGTTGATATGTTTGTTGGTTGTAGAATTGGTCTTCACAATGGTGATTACAGAAAAATATGATGTGTACAGCTTTGGAGTTCTGGCACTGGAAATCATGTTCGAAGATTATCCAGGGGAATTTATTTCCTCCATAAACATGATGATGGTCAAAATCCACCCAAACATGATAGTCCAACAACTCATGGACAAGAGGCTACCATCTCCAGACGAAGATGTAAGAGTGTCGAGGTAATTGGCTGGAGTGATGAAACCAGCACTGAAATGCGTAAGCGTTGATCCAAAGTTGAGGCCAACGATGAAGGAGGTGTCTCAAATCAAAAAATTAAGAGTCTTGTAAGTCAATGCAGGAATTGTAGTAGAGTTTTCAACGATTCACTCATATTTTTGTTAAATAATATTAATAAAATATGAACATATGTATAGTACTCCCTCCGTCCCTGAAAATTTGTCCTATTTTTCCATTTCCGTCCATCTCCCAAAATTTGTCACACTTCACTTTTACCATTTTGGCGGTGGACCCCATATTCCACTAACTCATTTCTACTCACATTTTATTACTCCCTCCGTCCCAGATAATTCGACCCAGTATTCTATTTCGGGTCGTCCCACATAATTTGTCCCACTTCACTTTTACCATTTTTTATAGTGGACCTCATATTCCACTAACTCATTCCTACTCACATTTTATTATAAAACTAATACTTTAAAAGTAGGACTCACATCCCACCAACTTTTTCAACTCACTTTCTATTATATTTTTTAAAACTCGTGCCGGGTCAAAGTGTCCCAAATTATCTGGGACGGAGAGAGTATAAAACTACTCCCTCCGTCCCGCTTAAGATGACACGTTTTCCTTTTTAGTTTGTCCCAATCAAGATGACACATTTCCTTTTTTGGAAACTTTCTCTCTCCAATTAATACATTTAACCACTTTTTTCCACCCCTATTAAAATATTCACCTTTCTTTCTCTCTCTATTTTAATACTTCCACCCACCTTTTCTCTCTCCAATTAAACACATTAATCAATTACTCCTAAAACCCCGTGCCGACTAAGGAATGTGTCATCTTAGCCGGGACGGAGGGAGTAATATATAAAAGTAGGACCCACAATCCACTAACTTTTACAACTCACTTTCCATTACATTTCTTAAAACCCGTGTCCGATCAAACCGGGACGAATATTCGTGGACGGAGGGGGTAATATACTCCTTTTGTCCCACTTTAGCAGTCCCGATTTACTATTTTTGGGTGTCCCACTTTAGGAGTCCCAATTGGAATATTCCATAAATGGTAAATAGGCCTCTCATTCCACAAACATTTTTCCACTCGCATATTATTATAAAACTAATACTCCCTCCGTCCCAACTAAATTGAGTCGTATTACTCGTTGGGATGTCCCAACTAAGTTGAGTCATTTTCTTTTTTAACAAAAAACAAACTATCTAATCACTCATGCTTTATTCCATTATCTACTTTACTCTCTCTTTATCTTTCCTACTTTATTTCATACTCTTACTTTTCAATATAATTTCTTAATCTCTGTTCCAAAATATTTGTCTCAACTTAGTTGGGACGGAGAGAATATATATAAGTAGGATTCACATTCCACTATCTTCTTTCACCAATTTTCCTTTACATTTCTTAAGATTCGTATTGAACTCAAATGAGACTACTAAAGTGCACAGGAGGAAGTAGTATATTGCACTATAACTCTTGAAAAATTAGAAGAACTAGTGTTTATAAATTAAATAGTCTAAAATTTGTTTCTATATATTCTTTATAGTACTAGTATCTATGTATTGAAAGTTCAAAGCTAAACAACTTCTATCAGAAAACCTTAGTCTGAAAATGTAAGGCTGCATTTTCATTGGCTGTTAAATTTATATCATGGGGAATTGGGAGTAATATTTTGTCACGTCGATGTTCATATGGGCTTGTGTTATGAGTAGCTGCTACATATAATTTTGAAATCACTTGCAAATTGGGCTGGAAATTGGGGTAGCCGTGAGATGACTGCATCTTCTAAGTCAGTCAATGTATCCCTAAATTTCCAATACTGAAATTTCAACAGTTAATAATATACCTAAAGTTTCGGAATTTTTGATTGTATTCATTGAATAATTCAGGAGACTTTGATTTTTTTAATGATTTTCACAAATAATTAAATGTGTGGTGTCAATAATTACCAAGTAATGATAAAATATGATGCTTGCAAGTTATATAAAAAGTTATACTCCATTAGAGGTATGAGTAGATGATTAAGAAAAAGAAACATACATATAAAAACCAGCCAATATAAGTGATGGGTGTTGTCTTTGTTGCTAATGCTATGATCATTGTGAACATCTGCATATTATTGATCAATAATGTAGTTGCATCTAATGTTTCAGATTCGAACAGAGAAATGAAGGCGTTGATGGATTTCAAGTGGCCTTATATGAACTCCACTGCTCATCACTGCAACTGGAACGGCATCACTTGTGACGATCATGGCCGCGTTGCAGAGATACGCCTGCAATATGAATCCAGAGATGAACTGAGTGAGGCCGCATTCTCACCTGGTCTCCACACTCTTAGCCAATTACATCCGCTTGTTTTTACATCTCTTACTAGGATTCATCTCAGTTCATGTGGACTCTACGGAGTTATCCCACCAAGCATAGGTTCCCTCTCCAACCTAACTTATCTTAATTTGTCTCATAATATACATCTTCAATCTAAGTTGCCTGCTTCTTTGGTAAATCTGAGTGAGTTAAATGTGCTCGACATTTCTGATAACAATATTTATGGTGTCATTCCACCTGACATAGGTAGCTTATCCAAGCTAACTCATCTCGATTTGTCATACAATGGACTCAAAAGTGAGCTGCCTCTTTCACTATCAAATCTCACTAACTTAGAGGTGCTTCACATTTCTTCTAATAGCATTTTCGGTGTCATTCCTTCCGGAATAGGGTACCTCCCGCATTTGAATGCTCTTGATTTGAGCTTCAATTACATCAATTGCTCTCTGCCTGCAACTATGACCCAATTAACAATATTGGAAATCTTGAATTTGGATGGCAATAGGTTGGAAGGTGTTATTGAAGCAGGAATACACATGCTTCCTCGTATCAAAACCATAGGCCTCAGTGAGTGTTCAATCGGAGGAAGGATACCTTCTCAATTGGGAAATGTTGCTATTGCACAGTTTCTCAATATCGATCTTTCTTGGAACCATCTTATTGGTGAAGTCCCTACATCTATTTCAAGTTTGGAGGGAATCGATTTGTCCTATAATAATTTAGAAGGTGAGATTCCAGCCAACGTATGGCATAAGTTTGGGATCGAATCATTCCGCGGAAACACCAATTTACATCCTCCGGGGAAATTTTCCTCCAGGATTACGGTGGGAATTATTAATTATCTAATCTTTGTGTTTTTTATATTATGTGGGATCTATTTCATCTTCTTCACAAGGGGAAGGAAAGGTGCCTCCTTAGTCACACCGGATCCCAAACATGGAGACATATTCAATATATGGAACTTTGATGGCAACATGGCATATCAAGACATCATCCAAGCAACACAAGACTTTAACTTGAGATACTGCATTGGAACTGGAGCATACCGCATACGGGAGCGTCTACAGAGCACAACTTCCCACTGGAAAAGTTGTTGCTGTGAAAAAGCTTCACAAATTTGAAGGAGATAATCCTGCTTTTGACTCCTCTTTTAGGAATGAAGCTAAGGTTCTCTCTCAGATTCGCCATCGCCATATAGTCAAGCTTTTTGGCTTTTGTCTGCACCAACGGAGCATGTTTCTCATCTATGACTACATGGAAAGAGGAAGCCTCTTTAGCGTGTTGAAGTATGATGACGAAGCTGTGGAGCTGAACTGGAAGAAGAGGGTAAATGTGGTGAAGGGCATTGCAAATGCCCTATCTTACATGCATCACGACTGCAGCCCACCTATTTTACACAGAGACATTTCAAGCAGCAACATACTCATGGATTCAGAGTTTGAAGGTTGTTTATCTGATTTTGGTACTGCTAGATTGTTGGATACAGATTCATCCAATCAAACAATACTCGTGGGAACTCGGGGATATATCGCACCAGGTATGTTTTACACGATAACATAGTTTCAAGTAACCGTAATCATTACGATGACATGTTTGTTGGGTGCAGAGTTGGCCTTCACAATGGTGGTTACAGAAAAATGTGATGTGTATAGCTTCGGAGTTTTGGCACTGGAAGTCATTTTTGGAGACCACCCGGGGGATTTCGTTTCCTCCATGACAATGATGAAGAGATCCACAGAGTTTGCTCAAAACATGATGGTGCAACAACTATTAGACAAGAGGCTACCATCTCCGGATGAAGATGTAAGAATGTCGAGGGAAGTGGCTGGAGTGGTGAAAACAGCACTGAAATGCATTAACTCTGATCCGAAGTTGAGGCCGTCAATGAAGGAGGTGGCTCAGGAACTTGCTAAGCATCCACCACGATTGCCAATGCCATTCCGCTCCATATCAGTGCTTCATCTCATGCACTCAAACTGAGCTCACAACTGCCTAATACCGCTTCTTCTTGAATAAAGATTAAATGTCTTGGTGTATACCTATTTTTGTAGTATCTATGATGATGTATCTGCGTAAATTCGATGGTGTATACCATAAAATTCAAATTCTCCTATTTTTCTCTCTAAAATCACGCCAACTACTCCTCCCATATCTCCTCAAATCTTTTTAATTATTTAATTATGGGATTATATCTTGCACTCTATAAATAAGAGGCAAAACCTAAACTCTAGATCATAAAAAAAACGCCCCCACTCCCCAAAATCACGTCCCCTCTCTTCCACTCTCTCCCAGATTTTTCTTCTACTTTTCTCCAAGATTTCTTCATCTTTTGAGAGGAATTGAAGTTGAAACTCAAGAATCTTTGAAGAATCAAGGCTATTACTTGAATTCTACCGTTCGTTCTATCGAAAAAGGTATTTTATATTGATCTTTTCTTCATCTACCGATTAATCGGTGTTCTTGAACCTTCATGCATATAGATTGAGTGAAAGGGGAAACAATTGGTGAATATGGGATGCATATATGTGTGGGTGTGTGAATCGTGTGTGTGTGTGTGCGTTGGTGCGTGTGTGTTTGTGTGTGTGCATGTGGGTGTGTTTTAAAACACTCATGCGTGACATGTTTTGATGATAGATCTGGAGTTGTGGTTCGAATAAAAATTGATATGATGAGCATGTCTTGATTTAAGAATGATGATACAAAACTAATCGACGGGAGAAATGGAAACGTTAGGAACATGCATGAATTTGAGTAGATGATTGAGACTTACTTGTGATATACATAAATTAAAGGTGTTAACTCGCGCTCTCGGTGTGATAGCAAGAGGAAGAACATACTTGTGATCTAAGGAATCGAGGTGGGCTTTATTCACTAAACTCTTTTATTACCAAAATATTGATTATGGTGTTATAAGGGAGGATTAAAATGTTATGTCATGCATGTGATTGTTTTGATTATGTTGTGTGTCTGATGTCTAGTTTGTGAGTCCGCTCCATTAGGCTATAGGGCTATAAAAACGAATTCGGGTCTGAGTAGGGCCGCAAACCCTATCAGGCTACTGTACACAGTTGGGATCGGGAGCCGTCCTTGCTAGTCGGCCGGTCTCGTGGGCGAAATGTGTGGCCACACTTTCGTCGCACTATGGAATTGTTGATTGCTGAGAAAATGGGAGGAATTGTTTGACTGGCCAGTCTATGAAATTATTTTGTTATACTCGATGATATTCTTTTATAAATGCAAACTCGAGTTCACTATGGTAAGGATGGCATATCTACTAAAAATGTTTTGGCATGAGTTCACTGAGTATGTTTAAAATACTCAGCCCTGCATGTGTTTTCCCTATGTGCAGGTTGAGCAGCGACGAGCGGTTTGCGGTGTTGAGCAAATAAATTGAATGATAATATGATCGTTTTGAAACATTGAGTGGGGTTGTGTCTTCATACATGACTTCACTTTTCTCTTGGTTGTTTCCTCTAAAAACATGAACTCTTTCCGTTTGTTGGAATTGAACTATTTCATTATTGTTTAGAATATCGAGACATGATGCGTTTTGGAATTTATCAAACCTTTGTCATTTTGAGCATTAACTGTGGTATTTTATCCTTCATTGATTTTCTTGATAAAGCCGTGGACTTATTGCTTTAATAGTTCATTAAATACCTCGGTCAAAACTCTTTAAATGAAACCCTAGCCTACGCTCTTGTTACATTTAAGTCCGCCTAGGTAGCAGTCGCCGTATTTATTATACCCTAAAATGTCGGGCTGTTTACATTATGAGTGCACCTCTCAAGTGTATCATATATCTGCATTTAAATATTGAGGGGTATTAAAATAGAAAAAGTGAATTGTGGAAAACGTGTATGTTGGGTTGGGACTTCAACACTATACAAGGAGATATATTATAGGTATGAATATGAGTGAGATTAACAAAAAGAATCATACACATACATACAATCAAGAGAATACTATAAGTGATGGATGCCTTGTTTGCTGCTAATTCTATGATCATTGTGAGCATCTGCATATTGTTGATCAATAATGTAGTTGCATCTAATGTTTCAGATTCTAGCCAAGAATTGAAGGCGTTGAAGGACTTTGGATGGCCTTATATGAGCTCCACTGCTCATCACTGTCGATGGAAAGGCATCACCTGTGATGATGATGGCCGCGTTGCAGAGATAAGCCTGCAGTCTGCAGTTGGATGCAATGATGATGAACATAGGTGTCACGATCTTGGCTATTTGGATCCACTTGTTTTCACATCTCTCTCTACCATTCATCTCACAGAATGTGGTCTCTATGGAGCTATCCCACAACAAATAGGTTACCTCTCCAACCTATCTTATCTCAATTTCTCGAATAATCTACTCGAATGTGAGCTGCCTCTATCATTGGCCAATCTGAGTGAGTTACATGTGCTCGACATTTCTAATAACTTTGGCATTTATGGTCTCATTCCACCTCAAATGGGAAGCTTATCCGAGCTAACTTATCTCGATTTGTCTGGTAATTACCTCCACGGTGAGCTGCCTGCAAATTTGAGTGAGTTACATGTGCTCTAATAAGTTTTCTGGTGTCATTCCTCCTAGATAGGAAGCTTATCAAAACTAACTCATCTCGATTTGTATGACAATAGCTTTAAGGGTGAGTTGCCTCTTTCACTTTCAAATCTCACAATGTGGAGATACTTGACATTTCTTGGAATGACTTTTCTGGTGGCGTTTTTCCTAAGATAGGAAGCTTATCAGAACTAACTCATCTCGATTTATCTGGAAATCGACTCTACGGTGAGTTGCCTCTTTCACTGTCAAATCTAACAAAATTGCAAGACATCGACATTTCTTCTAATAACTTTTCTGGTAGCATTATTCCTAAGATAGGAAGCTTATCAGAACTAACTCGTCTCGATTTGTCTAGCAATCGACTCGAGGGTGAGTTGCCTCTTTCAGTGTCGAATTTAACTAAATTGAAAGGCATTGACATTTCTTGGAATAACTTTTCTGGTGGCATTATTCCTAGGATAGGAAGCTTATCAAGATTGACTCATCTCATTTTGTCTAACAATCTATTCATGGCTGTTTCACTACCAAATCTAACTAAATTGGAGGTGCTTGAAATTTCTTACAACATTTTTTCTGGGGTCATTCCACCTGAGATAGGAACCTTATCAGAGCTAACTTGTCTCGATTTGTCTCACAATCGACTCAAGGGTGCGTTGCCTCTTTCACTCTTAAATCTGACTAAATTACAAATTCTTGACATTTCTTCTAATGACATTTCTGGTGCCATTCCACCTGACATAGGATGCTTAGTGAGACTAACTCATCTCAATATGTCTCAAAATCAACTCTACAGTGAGCTGCCTATTTCAGTGGCAAATCTCACTCAATTACAGATGCTTGAAATTTTTCAAAACTTGATTCATGGTGCCATTCCCTCTGGGTTAGGAAACCTCCAATTGTTGGTTGTTCTCGACTTGAGCTACAATGGCATCACTGGTGTCATTCCCTCTGGATTAGGAAACATCCAATTCATGGATTTTCTTGACTTGAGCAACAATGGCATCACTTGCTCTATTCCATCAACTTTCATTCGATTAACAAGATTACAATTCTTGAAATTGGATGTCAATAGGTTGGAAGGTGTTTTTCTAGGGGAGATAGAAAAACTATCTTCAATCAGAATGATAAATCTAAGTAGGAACTCAATCAAAGGACAGATACCTCTTGATCTAGGAGATGCTCCCGCTGCACGGTATCTGACTATCGACCTTTCTTGGAACAATCTTTCCGGAAAAGTCCCTAAATCTGTTTTTAATTTCAGTGGTATCAATTTTTCCTACAATCATTTGGAGGGCCTGATTCCGCTGACTGTCTGGCGTAAGTTTCCGATCGAATCATTCTTGGGCAATCCCATGTTACTTGTTCCAAATGAGTCCATGTCGACACCACCAATTGCAATGAAAAGAGAAAAACATCGAAACAATTCAGTTACAATTTATACTGTGGGGATAGTATTTGGCTGTGTGTTTCTGTTTTCAATCTTCTTTGGAGTCTTTTTCTTAAGAAAGAAAGCAGCAGCAGCAGTAGCATCAACCTCACCTGTTCTCAAACATGGAGACATATTCAAGATTTGGAACTTCGATGGCAGCATCGCCTATCAAGACATCATTAAAGCAACAGCAGACTTTGACTTCAGATGCTGCATTGGAACTGGAGCTTACGGGAGCGTCTACAGAGCACAACTTCCCACTGGAAAAGTTGTTGCTGTCAAGAAGCTTCACAAATTTGAAGGAGATAATCCGGCTTTTGACTCCTCTTTTAGGAATGAAGCTAAGGTTCTCTCTCAGATTCGCCATCGCCATATTGTGAAGCTTTTTGGCTTTTGTCTGCACCAACGGAGCATGTTTCTCATCTACGACTACATGGAAAGAGGAAGCCTCTTTAGCGTGTTGAAGTATGATGATGAAGCCGTGAAGCCCCTATCTTACATGCATCACGACTGCAGCCCCCCTATTTTACACAGAGACATTTCGAGCAGCAACGTACTCTTGGATTCAGAGTTTGAAGGTTGTTTATCCGATTTTGGGACAGCTAGATTGTTGGATCCAGATTCTTCCAATCACACTATGTTAGTCGGGACTCGGGGATACATTGCACCAGGTATGCACACACCATAACATAGTTTAAAGTAGCAACTGTTTTCAAGACGATGACATGTTTGTTGGCTGCAGAGTTGGCCTTCAAAATGGTGGTTACAGAAAAATGAGACGTATACAGCTTCGGAGTGTTGGCATTGGAAGTCATGTTTGGAGATCATCCGGGGGATTTCATTTCCTCCATAACGATGACAAAGAGATGCACGCAGTTTGCTCAAAACATGATGGTGCAACAACTCATGGACAAGAGGCTACCATCTCCAGGTGAAGATGTAAGAGTGTCAAGGGAAGTGATTGCAGTGGTCAAAACAGCTCTGAAATGTGTAAGCTGTGATCCAAAGTTGCGGCCGTGTATGAAGGAGGTGTCTCAGGAGCTCGCTAAGAATCCACCACGTTTGACAATGCCATTCCGCTCCATATCGGTGCTTCATCTCATACACTCAGACTGAACTCACAACTTATAACTGCCTTCTTTTGGTAATAAATTTTCAGATGTTGAGTAGCCATATGGAAATGCCACTATTTTCTCTATTTACGTATCAAGATTAAATATTATCAGCTTGGTTTCTCTGCGAGTATGTATAGATCTCCAAACTTGGAAATGTGTCCAACTCGTCGTCTGGCAGTTGGATCAACTCTAGCCTTGTTTCTGCAATGAATGTTTACATATAAGTTAGTATTATGAAGTCAGAGTGAATGAGTTATATACAATCCTTACACACTGGACTGAATTTTGTCAAGTCCACAGTTGACATGAACATCCACAGTTGACATGAACAAATTTGTTGGTGTGGGAACAGAAATAGATAGTATTATGGGTAAGAAGCAGGGTTTAGTTGCAAACTATGCATTCTTTAGATAGATTTGCTAAGTTCTTCTACATTATTCTCTTTCTTACTTAATTTTATCATTATTTTTTCAAAATAGGCGCAAAAATGAAACGTCTCGCTTAGACTGAGACGGAAGGAATACAACAGAAGAAAAATCACATTTAATTGGAATCAGTCATTATTATAAGGGTACGTTTGTCTTTGTTATGAACTGATCATGACAAAATGAGGTATTGGAAATATTCCTCCATCTAAAATTCTCATTTCTTTTCTGAAAAAGTTGATCATTTTTATTTGTTTTTTGCGAGCAATATTTTCGGTACTTGAAAGTTAATTAACACAAAATCAAAAGAATGAAAAAAGCTCTTGTAATTGTCCAATTTAGACTCATTAGATTTGTATTTTTCTAAAAATATTAAAAATATTACATCAAAGTTCTTGACAAGAACCTTGACTTGGGAATATGAGTGTAATATGGTGTCACGTCAATATTCAAAATGGGCTTTATGGAATATTATAGAGTAGCTACAAATAATTGTGAAATTGGGCTGGAAATTGGGGTAGTCGTGACAATGTGACATGACTACAACTTCTAAGTCAGTCAATCCTTAATATCCAATACTCAAATTTCAATTATTAACATATCTAGCTCGATGACATATTCATTTATATTTTGTCATCACAAATTGAAAAACATATTTTACTACTGGCAGTATGGCATAGTTAGATAGATAATTGATAGTAGGGGTGTAGTATGGTGCCACCATAGATAAAATAACACTATACCATCAATATACATCCTTAGATCCGAAAATCCAACGCTCAAGATTGAATTTGGAGAACAGAATTGAGATTGCTGTCTAGTGTATACAGAATTGTTGTGGGGGGCATTGTAGTCATTTCATATAGAATCAAATTGGGGATATCCCCCAAAAATAGCATCTCTCTCTCTCTCTCTCTCTCTCTCTCTCTCTCTCTCTCTCTCTCTCTCTCTCTCTCTCTCTCTCTCTCTCTCTCTCTCTCTCTCTCTCTCTCTCTCTCTCTCTCTCTCTCTCTCTCTCTCTCTCTCTCTCTCTCTCTCTCTCTCTCTCTCTCTCTCTCTCTCTCTCTCTCTCTCTCTCTCTCTCTCTCTCTCTCTCTCTCTCTCTCTCTCTCTCTCTCTCTCTCTCTCTCTCTCTCTCTCGCTCTCCTCTCTCGCTCTCTCCCTCTCTCTCTCTCCCATATAGCGATTACTCTCATCCTCCATATTCACAAATCGATTTCTCGCTCCTCCGCCTCTAAATCCCGCCGCCTCCGCCTCTAAAATTTAAACCAGATTCAGATTTGGAAATTGAGTCAATTACCAAAAATCGCGACGCTTTTCTTTTTACTACTCCAAAATCCATTCCCTCATTCTGAAACACTAGCACATCCACATTCTCCATCCACAGGCTTGAATAATCAACTTCCGGCGGTGATTCGAAGGGGAAAACTTGGTGATTGTTGATTACGGTTGACGGCGACGGCGATTCGAATGGAAATTGTCGAAATTCTAATTTCACCGACGATCGGTGAGTAGAACTGAGTTTTGATGGAAAATCGAAGAGCTTTGCTTGGCGATTGTGAACTACAGTGGCAATACATTTCTCCAATGACGCCTAGGTAAAATTTCGATTCGCCTCACTATGTTTTTAGTTTTCTTTTTCAGTTTTTTGTTTAATTTGCTATGTATAGCGGCGAGTTTTGCAATTGTATCGCGTTTTCGCTCAATGTATTGTTGATTTTTGGTAGTTATCTCCAAAAATTTTAGAGAATTTTGTACTGTTAATTGTTTTTGGAGAATTTTACTCTGTTAGTAGTTTTTGGAGAATTTTGTTCTGCTTGTTCTGTGCATCTGAGTCTATTTGGCAGTGCTTTGCACATTGCAGTGCATCTGAGTCTATATTGCAATAGATTGTTATATGCATTGCATATTTGTTTTATGAATTGCATATTTTAGTTTAATTTGTTGACAGTGTCTTGCAGATTGCAGTGCTTTGCATATTGTAGTGGATCTGAGTTTGTATTGCAATACTTTGTTATACTTTGTTATATGGATTGCTCAATTAGGAAACCCTAGATCAGTGAGCAACTGTAACCATCAACTTTGGTTGATGTGCCTTCAATTTTTACTCAATTAATCTCTATTTGTGGATGATTTGGTTGTTGATTAGTTGTTAAAACGTAGCCACTGGATGTTTTTGGATATTACTTGTATGATGGATGATATTTGATTGATGTTCTTAGTTTAATGATGTGATAGAAGAATTATAATGGCAAGAAAGAGAACAAGAACTGAACCGGATGAGGACGAAGTTGAAACAAGTAATAGTGAATGGAATATGAATGAAGAAAGATTGAAGAAAGCAGCAATAGCATGAATGAAGATGAAACACAATCTGTACAAGGAGGTTTAGGTATTGTGATACATCTTGCAGTTTTCCATATTATATATTGCAGTCTTGATTGTTATATATTGCAGTATTGTTTTATAACAAGATGTTGTAGTGCATCAGTTAGAGTATATTACTGTGCATCATTTTAGAATATTGCAGTATTCTTCCCGCTGCTTCATGGCAAATACTGTACAATACAACAATACACAACAACGACATTCTTGTAATTCACTCTATCATGAGTATTGCATCAAATCACTTCGAGGAGGGGAAAAGAGGGGACCAATAGATGTTGAGAAGATGGTCACGAACTACAACAGTGACCAATTATTGAACTTTTTTTTTCTTCTTCAAACATAGAGTTTGATTTCTTTATTAGTTTTTTTGTATAGATGATTTGATTGATATTTTGATTTGGTTACTACTCGTACTTAAAACAAGTCGGTTGTATTTTGGTGTACCCAATGTTGATGATGTAATTTGAATGTTCTTTGTTGCGTACTTGTTTGATCTCCTATAATTCTATATCTTTTGGATGCTTAATGTAGTAAAAGAATAAACATCAACATTTTGATCTCTTGTACATCAAAATATAAACTGCAATTGGATAAAATGAAAAGACATCACATTAGGCAAATCATATATAAACTGCAATTAACCATATGGTGGACTGCAATATGTACCATATAATGCAGCAATCTGGTAAAAACGGAGTATGGCCATAAGAACTGAATCAAAATTTAATCAGAGCGAATTTGGATAGCAAAACATCATGTAATTCCAACACAAATTGAAACACACAACTGAACAAGTGCATTTAACCATTAGGCAGATCATATATAAAGTGCAATTAATCATACAGTGGACTGCAATATGTACCACATAATGCAGCAATCTGGTAAAAACAGAGTATGCCAACTGCAAATACTATGTGGTAACAAAGCAATATTCATGGACTTAAAATACAATTTGGTAAGGTAAAAACAAATACGACTACAATCTTCAAGTACTTCGAAACGAACTAAGTGATCTCTTATTCATTTCTGCCACAATTTCTAGTCCCGGGAACACATTTCTACATCGACGCAATGGTTTGGTCATCAAATTCATGGCCTTCTCCTTCATGGACACCAATCAGCTTGTAGAAAGCTTCCTGGATTGAATGCAACCAACCATATGTAGGACTGCAATATGTAACACATTATGCAGTAACCTGGTAAAAAAAACAGAGGATGACCATAAGAAATTATTTCATACAAAATACGAAATATGAAATACATAAATCAACAATTATTTCATACAGAATTCGAAATACATAAATCAGCAATTATTTCATACAAAATACGAAATAGAGCACTGCCATAAAATCATAGGTCAACATTCTGCATTATGCCTTATGAAATAGAACACTACGCAACCATATAACACAACATAAGCCGAATTAGTTCAGATAGTATTGACTGCAATACATAATTATCTAAACAGCAAGATATAATACGCAAAACAGCAACTAGTACATAGAAAATACGAAAAATAGAAACATAGTATTGCCATAAAATCATAGCCCACATATTCTGCATGATTCCTTACTCAACCAAAAACTTCTCATCAACTCATTAACCAAAAACTTCTCATCAACCAAAAACTTCTCATCAACCAAAATCAAACAAAACTCAGCAACCAATATTGTACATAATCAACTAAACAATTAACGCTACAATTTGATAAAATCGACAAACAATAAATTACTGAATCTGACAATAATCGATAGCGCGACAACACATGAAAAATCTATCGAGAATTGATAATCTGACAAAGCTCACCTTCTGGAAAAACACTCAAATAAAAGTTGATAATCGATTCACTCATATTCAAACGAAATTGTGGAATGAATTGCAGAGAACACGCCGGCAATTGTGGGAGAATCGAATTGAGATGAAATCAGTATGAATTGAACAACTCGTAATTTTGCAGATCGTAATGAACAGCTCGTGATTTTGCATATTGATATGGAAATCGATATGGATTTGGATTTTGCAGAATCGAATTGAGATGAAATCGATATGGATTAGGAGATCGATCTGGAAATCGATAATGATTGTGTGATTTGAATAAAATAGCGTGAAATTGAGTTGAGAAAATGAAGGAAAGAGGCGTGAATTGTGTGAATTGAATTGTGATTGCATAGATGAATTAGAAAAGAAATTACCTATTTTGCCCTTAAGTATTTTAATTTGAATAAACAATAATAAAATGAGCTGCCACATGGCAACTTAGCAACCATCTAATTTTCAGATCCTAGGGTTGATATTGGTGCTATGGTGTTATATTAAAAGGTGTTGTCATTTTAACACATTCCAGTATATTTACGTGGGACAAATGTATATTAGAGGTAGAAATACTAGCTAGATTATACAAAAGTAGATTATATACGTCATGGATTATGTATTTGCTAATGCTATGATCATTGTTTACCATAATTAATATAGTTGCATCTAATGTTTCAAATTCTAGCAGAGAATTAAAGGCTTTGATGGATTTCAGATGGCCTTATATCAACTCCACTTCTCATCACGGTAATGGCCGCGTTGCAGATGAGACTCGCTCGTTAGATTGAGACTAATTTTAGTGAAGTGCTTAAAATAGAAATATAGGAAAAACTTTCATAAACGGAGATAGTACAGACAAAATAGAAAATTATTTTATTCAAAACCAAGCTTTTTTATGACGATTAATTCATTAAATATAACACAACTACTAAACACAGTAAAATCAAGCTGTAATTATTTGTCGTTTATAGGTCAAATTCCTCAAAAAGTATGGTTCCACGGGTGTGAGAGGATGAGAGTGAATCACTTGCACAAGAAAAATGAATCCAATAATCACACTGTTCACAAGAGAAAGCCACTTGATCTACCAATCCCACAATGATTTTGTGGCAATACCCACACCTCTCATTTCTTCCGTAAGTAAGCATCCGTTTACGCATGAGAGGATGAGAGTGACAAGACATACTATATTTGCCTCCAAACTTGACTTTGGACAAATAGCCAACTGAGGGAATGCAGTTTACATGGAAAGAGTAGTCACATTTAGCAGAGTGGAAGAACCAATACTTGCACTCTATATCTTCCTCACACACCTCACAGATGTCGTGATCACTACCAAAACTATTACTAGTACCGGCAGTGATCAAATGCAGAGGATGTTGATCGAATTTATGGAAATGAATCATTTTGGGTAGTGCGGCGCACCTTATATGAATGTAGAAATCACATATACTGCACTTATAGACATCAAAAGCAAGGGAGTCGCTGGAGCAGCAACTGATGGGGGAGATCATCGAACGACGGGAGGTGCGAAAGAGAAGGTGTTGGCTGTGTGAGCTGTGCTTTACAATGCTTGGGGTAGCCATCCATGACAGATCAACCATCAAGGGAATACCAACAGAACTATGAAAATCAAGGTAGTAGCAAAGTCCATTGCAAGGAAGACAACAGAAAAAACAATAAAATATTCCATTCAAGTACCATTTGGCCGGGTCCGGACATGGTTGCGCCATCACGTCTCGAACTCTAGTGGTAAATCCAAACTTGAGAATGGGGAGAAGGTCTGCACAGACTTTATGGGCAAGGAAAGAGCAGCCAAAAGTTTGTTGAGCGCATCTGTAAAATCGAGATGGAATGGTAATAGTTTGTATGCATATATCACACACTAGTACTAGTTTGTGATTATAATTATGATCATCTACCTCATAACCAACTAAGATCAAAGGATGCTTGTGAAAATTCTCAATTGTGAGCTTCCTATCTTCATCACCAATATTATCATCTTGGTTTCTCCGGGAGTATGTACGGATCTCCAAACTTGGAAAGGTGTCAAACTCGTCGTCTGGCAGATGGATCAACTCTAGAGTTGTTTCTGCAATTAACGAATATATAGATATTAGTATATGAATTAAGCGGACTGAATGAGATATATATATATATATGATCCTTACTTACTGGATTGCATTTTGTCGAGTCCACATCTGACATGAACAAATGTGAAGGTTGGGGACAGAAATAGATTGCATTGCAGGTAAGAAGAAGGGCTTTGTTGCAAATTATGCATTGTTCAGATCGACAATTGGTAGGAATAGAATATACTTGAAGCAGAGGCAGAGGACGAGAGGAGAGCGTGAGAGCAGTAGGCAGTATGGTGCAGTCTTGATGAATCCAGAAATTACAGAGTTGGCACGAGAAGAAGAAACCTTCATGTTTCTCACCACAGGCATCGCACAGAGAGAAAGTCTCTCTACAAAGAGCCACGAGTGGGTGAGGTGGATGGCTCTTGTGTCTGCTTCTGATCTCAACACCAACCATTGCAGCCAGAGGATGCATTTCGAAATCGCAATTCTCACATTTGTAGGTGAAATTGGGACTTCCTTCTCAGAGACAAAGCATGTGCTTAGTGGAAACTTGCAATGGTGTACTATGATTGGGATGGCTGATTTTTTGGGCACATGATTCGTGCAGAAAAAAATCGAAAGCAACAATGGTGCAAGTGTAGGAGGGAGCGGATAGAATTGGCAACCCATAAATTTTGCAAGAATGATAGTTATCACTATCATCCATTTCCATCTCATCAGTCAATGGATGAGGATGGCTGAAATGCCTAATATCTCCATACCTGTCATTCAAAAAACACAGAGACAAACATTCACAACAACGTCGAATATATATGTACTCCACTGTACATGGTAGAATTAGGGTGAAACCAAACCTTAAATGTATAATTAAAGGTTAAATGTGGTCCATTCGATGGAAAAACTGTACGGTTTAAAAATGTAAAATTGTCTAGTAACAGAGATAAGGAAGAGATGTTTTCATGTGTTAAGTGCAAAAGTAGAGAGAATTGGTACAAAACCAAAATGTGTTAATTTTTGCCAAAAATGAAAATTAGCCTACTATGAGTCTATGATGGTATCCCCAAAATGAGATATATTTGTAATTTCAATATGGAATATTAAACAAACTAACTATTGGGTTATATGCAGAAATATATATTCAATTAGAACCAAAAAAAAAAGAGATTAACTCGGAAATACTAACCAAGCTGCGCTACTTGAGTCGACAAGAAGTGGCATGCCGGTAAAAAGGAGGAAAAGAGCAAGTTGTGCAATGCCGGAATATTACTCTCAATATTTTTCCTCTTTAGTGATGCAATTGAATATTGTGGGTGAGCGATCACCAGATTTTGAGGAGTAGATGTGTGGAGACATGCACAACAACTTCGAATTTATATATGAATATGAATGTTTTAGATGGAATAATGATTTAATCGGTCAAGTGTATCAATCGAATATCACTACATTCACTTTTTTCAAATGTTATTCTGTGCTGTGTTGTGTTGTGTTGTGTTGTGTGGACTAATTTAATTAAAAACACGTGTTTAAGAAAATACTCCTTCTCCTACATCAAATAAGTCGGGGGTTCAAGTCATTGAGACGATTAATCCTCCTTAGAAAGAAAAGTTACCTTGATTTGGTTCAATTTCACTCATTAAGTTTTTAAATTGAACCTCGAGTTTCTAAGAGGTCGTGATATAAGTGTCTGAGAATAAGTATCAGTTGTCTTGTACTTCAACGCCAATGGTATGTTTTTTATTCTATACAAAGTAAATTTTTCAAAAAATACAACTATGTTGCCTTGTCTTGTTCCTTTTGAAACGGCGTCCATATTTTTTTATTCGGTAATAAGTAATGTGTGTTGCATATTTTCACCTAATTATAGAAGAATACTCTAATATTTGTTGCTAAAATATTCTTTTAATAGTAAAATATTCTATGAGTAAGCCAAACTCAAAGTATATAAGACGAGTATTACTTTTCCAGCAGATGCTAGTAATTCGTCTGCTTCTTTGGTTGCAATAATCCTCGATACTAAGACCAAGTTTATCGGTGTGCAGGTCGACCTGCCACGTCATTATTACATTTAAAAAAAAAAAATTAATTCATGAAGTCTCTCTCTCTCCTTGACACAGGTCGCATAAATCCATGAAACCGACCGACCGGTCGCCTCTCTCATCTCACCACTCAGCCAATGAGATTGTGCCAAATGGCACAATTTCATTGGTTGATATTATTTTATTTTAATAATTTATATATCTTTAATATATTATATTAAAAAATTATAAAAATTATACCAAAATTCATAATTTTTCATCCTCTATAAATAGAGACCACATTTGCTATAGTTTTGCATACAAAAAAATATCATCTTTTCTCTTCCTATAATCCTTATTGTTTAATACAATTTCATATTTTTTAGTCTCCTTTGTTGCTAATTATGGAGGATGATGAGAATAATATATTCTCTGATTCTCCAAATTTCTCTCATTCCCAAAGCTTCAACCCTTCCCAAAATTGTAATCCTTCTCAAGATTATTTCTCTAGCTTTGATGATTTTCCGAATTCTGAACAATTTCAAAGTTCATTTCAAAATCAACATTCAAGCCAAGACATGTCACAAACCAACATGAGTGCTTCAAACACTCCACATGGTTGGAGTGAGCAAGAAGACATGGCATTAATGTCTGCTTGGTGTTTCGTGAGCACGAATGCAATTGTTGGCACCAACCAAACTAGTATCCATCTATGGCAAAATGTTCTTAAACTATATGAGCAAACAAGAAAAGAAAATCCAAGAATGGGCCAACAAAGAAGTTTGGAGTTATTGAAGCAGCGCTACAAACGACTCAACGCAAATGTCACAAAGTGGATTGGTGCATACAAACATGCGCATGATCGAGCTACGAGTGGCCAGTCTAAAGAGGACATTGAGAAAGCCGCTCAACAACTGTATGGTAAGAGCAAGTTTACTCACCATAAGGTGTTTGAGGAGGTGATGAGCCTCAATCCCAAGTGGGAATTGAAATTGAATAGCACTGGTTCAACGCGTTTCCAGCCAGATGAAGATAGTCTTGAAGAAAGTCGTGGGAGCTCAAAAAGGTCGAGGACTAGTGAGGAAGGAGGACCTCAAATCGACTCTACTCCTGAGAGTCATTCTTCAATATTGCAACGTCCTATTGGAAGAGATCAAGCTAAGGCTAAGGCTAAAAGAAAAGGCAAAGAAGTTGCAACACCATCATATACAATTCCTAATGATTTCACTGCAGCACTGCGTGAAATGAGAGTCACGCGTGAAAGGGAATGTGATATTCAAGAACGGAAGATCAAGGCAGCTAGTGATATTCAGGAGCGGAACATCAAGGCAGCTATCCTTACTCCCCTGATGGCTAGGAGGGACTTAACTCCAGAAGAAGAAGATCTGAAACGCAATCTCATAGCAGAATTGTTTGGGAAGTTATCATAGTTTATCTGTTTTCAATGTGTGTTTCTTAGTATATACTCCCTCCGTCCCCGATTAAGAGTCACACTTGCTTTTCTGCACTCGTTTTGTAAAAATGATAATAAATAGTTAAAGTGGAAAAATGGTAAAGTAAGAGAGAGAATAATGTAAAGAAGACTCTTCTCTACCTTATTCTCTATCTTATTTTACTATTTATCGACTTTAACTATTTATTATTATTTTTACAAAATGAGTGCAGAAATGCAAGTGTGACTCTTAATCGGGGACGGAGGGAGTAACTTTCAACTTCTGTTGCTTAGTATGTAATCTTCAATTTCCGTTGCTTAGTATGTAACTTTCAACTTCTGTTGCTTAGTATGTAATCTTCAATTTCCGTTGCTTAGTATGTAACTTTTATTTTCTATTGCTTAGTATGTAATCTCCAATTTTCGTTGCTTAGTATGTAACCTTTAATTTCTGTTGCTTATGTAATTTCCAGTTTATGTGATAAGCCCTTCAATCAAAGCATGAATAGATAAAATGTGCTCACAAGTGGTGGTGGAATCCAATAGAAACCCATGTGATCACGAATAATAGAAGTATTCCTACATGACAAGTCATTTTCCACTCACAAGTGGTGGTGGAATCCATTAGAAACCCATGTGATCACGAATAATGGAAGTATGCCTACATGACAAGTCATTTTCCACTCACAAGTGGTGGTGGAATCCATTAGTAACCCATGTGATCATGAATAATGGAAGTATGCCTACATGACAAGTCATTTTCCACTCACAAGTGATGGTGGAATCCATTAGAAACCCATGTGATCACGAATAATGGAAGTATGCCTACATGACAAGTCATTTTCCACTCACAAGTGGTGGTGGAATCTATTAGTAACCCATGTGATCATGAATAATGGAAGTATGCCTACATGACAAGTCATTTTCCACTCACAAGTGGTGGTGGAATCCAATAGAAACTCATGTGATCACGAAAATCAAAGTATGACTACATTACAAGTCATATTTTTTTATCACAAGTGGTGGTAGAATCCAAGGAAAACCCATGTGCTCACAAATATCAAAGTATGACTACATGACAACCAATTCTACATCACAAGTGGTGGTGGAATCCAATAGAAACCCATGTGATCACGAAAATCAAAGTATGACTACATTACAAGTCAGATTTTTTATCACAAGTGGTGGTAGAATCCAAGGAAAACCCATGTGCTCACAAATGATAGTAGTGGAAGCCTATGCTCAACAAATAACTTCTATATATTTACCTATATGCTTCACGAAAATTACACACAAATCCTCTCACAATTATTGAGCCAACTCTCCCTAAAAAATGTCAACAAGTTCTAATTTTGAAGCTTCCAATCTTCTTGAAGACAATGAATGAGAAGAAAAAATTGTTGAACAAAATCAGCAACTCGATCAACTAATCCAGGATATAGCTATGTGGCCAACAACCCTGTCTTCACAACCTACAACACAGACGGTTAGAGCTAGAAGGAGATACATTGAAAGGAAACGCGAGGAGGGTCATGATATTATTTTCGAGCAGTACTTTGCTGAAGATCCAATCTATCCTCCAGATTTTTTCCGAACAAGGTATCGCATGCGAAAACCTTTGTTCGAAAAAATAATGAACAAGCTCGTCGAGACCGACAACTTTTTTATGCAAAAGCGTGATGCTACTGGTCGGCTTGGTATGTCTGCCATTCAGAAATGTACAGCAGCGATGAGGGTGTTGGCCTACGGGACGGCGGCCGACTTGCACGACGAATATTTGAGAATGAGCGCACAACTCATTCGCAAATCTCTCATCAAGTTCGTTGAAGGTGTAATTTCTAACTTCGGCGATGAGTACTTGCGAAAGCCCACCGAAGAAGACTTGGCAAGACTTTTGCATATTGGAGAACAACGTGGGTTTCCAGGCATGTTAGGTAGTATTGACTGCATGCATTGGGAATGGAAAAATTGTCCCACTTCATGGGCTGGACAATATGCTGGAAGAAGCGGGAGTCCGACAATCATCTTGGAAGCAGTAGCATCTCAAGATCTGTGGATCTGACATGCTTTTTTTGGAACTCCAGGTTCGAGAAATGATATTAATGTCCTT